>NW_026967490.1:0-2500 GCF_028390025.1 Pseudophryne corroboree
TCTCGCTGCTCTTCCTGTTCCTCACTCGCTGCTCTTCCTGTTCCTCACTCGCTGCTCTTCCTGTTCTTCACTCGCTGCTCTTCCTGTTCCTCACTCGCTGCTCTTCCTGTTCCTCACTCGCTGCTCTTCCTGTTCTTCACTCGCTGCTCTTCCTGTTCCTCACTCGCTGCTCTCCTGTTCTTCACTCGCTGCTCTTCCTGTTCCTCACTCGCTGCTCTTCCTGTTCCTCACTCGCTGCTCTTCCTGTTCTTCACTCGCTGCTCTTCCTGTTCCTCACTCGCTGCTCTTCCTGTTCCTCACTCGCTGCTCTTCCTGTTCCTCACTCGCTGCTCTTTCTGTTCTTCACTCGCTGCTCTTCCTGTTCTTCACTCGCTGCTCTTCTGTTCTTCACTCGCTGCTCTCTGTTCTTCACTCGCTGCTCTTCCTGTTCTTCACTCGCTGCTCTTCTGTTCCTCACTCGCTGCTCTTCCTGTTCTTCACTCGCTGCTCTTCCTGTTCCTCACTCGCTGCTCTTTCCTGTTCCTCACTCGCTGCTCTTCCTGTTCCTCACTCGCTGCTCTTCCTGTTCCTCACTCGCTGCTCTTTCTGTTCTTCACTCGCTGCTCTTTCTGTTCTTCACTCGCTGCTCTCTGTTCTTCACTCGCTGCTCTTCCTGTTCTTCACTCGCTGCTCTTCTGTTCCTCACTCGCTGCTCTTCCTGTTCTTCACTCGCTGCTCTTCCTGTTCCTCACTCGCTGCTCTTTCTGTTCCTCACTCGCTGCTCTTCCTGTTCTTCACTCGCTGCTCTTCCTGTTCCTTCACTCGCTGCTCTTTCTGTTCCTCACTCGCTGCTCTTCCTGTTCTTCACTCGCTGCTCTTCCTGTTCCTCACTCGCTGCTCTTCCTGTTCCTCACTCGCTGCTCTTCCTGTTTCCTTCACTCGCTGCTCTTCCTGTTCTTCACTTCGCTGCTCTTCCTGTTCCTCACTCGCTGCTCTTCCTGTTCCTCACTCGCTGCTCTTCCTGTTCCTCACTCGCTGCTCTTCCTGTTCCTCACTCGCTGCTCTTCCTGTTCCTCACTCGCTGCTCTTCCTGTTCCTCACTCGCTGCTCTTCCTGTTCCTCACTCGCTGCTCTTCCTGTTCCTCACTCGCTGCTCTTTCCTGTTCCTCACTCGCTGCTCTTCCTGTTCCTCACTCGCTGCTCTTCCTGTTCCTCACTCGCTGCTCTTCCTGTTCCTCACTCGCTGCTCTCCTGTTCCCTCACTCGCTGCTCTTCCTGTTCCTCACTCGCTGCTCTTCCTGTTCCTCACTCGCTGCTCTTCCTGTTCCTCACTCGCTGCTCTTCCTGTTCCTCACTCGCTGCTCTTCCTGTTCCTCACTCGCTGCTCTTCCTGTTCCTCACTCGCTGCTCTTCCTGTTCCTCACTCGCTGCTCTTCCTGTTCCTCACTCGCTGCTCTTCCTGTTCTCACTCGCTGCTCTTCCTGTTCCTCACTCGCTGCTCTTCCTGTTCCTCACTCGCTGCTCTTCCTGTTCCTCACACTCGCTGCTCTTCCTGTTCCTCACTCGCTGCTCTTCCTGTTCCTCACTCGCTGCTCTTTCTGTTCCTCACTCGCTGCTCTTCTGTTCCTCACTCGCTGCTCTTCTGTTCCTCACTCGCTGCTCTTTCTGTTCCTCACTCGCTGCTCTTTCTGTTCTTCACTCGCTGCTCTTTCTGTTCTTCACTCGCTGCTCTTTCTGTTCTTCACTCGCTGCTCTTCCTGTTCTTCACTCGCTGCTCTTCCTGTTCTTCACTCGCTGCTCTTTCTGTTCTTCACTCGCTGCTCTTTCTGTTCTTCACTCGCTGCTCTTCCTGTTCTTCACTCGCTGCTCTTCTGTTCTTCACTCGCTGCTCTTCCTGTTCCTCACTCGCTGCTCTTCCTGTTCCTCACTCGCTGCTCTTCCTGTTCTTCACTCGCTGCTCTTCCTGTTCTGTAAGCATTTAGCCAGACAGTGCACCATGGTATGCCAGGCACAGTTTTCCCTGCAGATGGTGCACTAGACAGAGGAGACTGTTCCGTTATGTACATACATACATGTATATATTGGGGGAGGCAGAATATTCTCAGCAGACATGTTTTGCATCTCAGAGAGCGGCCTGTCATCCAGACATCGACATGATGGCTTCTGCAGGGTAGAAAGATTCTCCTGACTCTGCAACCACCCTGATTACACTGCTGCTCTTTGCAAGGTTTGGTTCTTCTTGTCAGAGATGTTTATATTTCTCTCTCATGTCGGTTCCGTTTGTCGTGTGCTGTCCCCGTGGGGCTTGGTTGGAGTTGCCCTCAGGGAGGAACATAGTTTGTGTAGAACTTTTTCAAGTGCTAGTGCCTAGGATGAAATTTGTATGTTTCATTGTACCCCAAAGGATTCTGGGAATAACATTTAACATATGTATAGTATAAAATAATCTCATTATTGGAACTGTCAAATAAACTGATTCTGTGCAGACTGTAAGGTGTGATGTAAATACACTGTGTATACT
>NW_026967490.1:5000-81095 GCF_028390025.1 Pseudophryne corroboree
TGGGAGGTTCCAGCACAGGGGGCGCTGTAGATGGAGGTGGGAGGTTCCAGCACAGGGGGCGCTGTAGATGGATGTGGGAGGTTCCAGCACAGGGGGCGCTGTAGATGGAGGTAGGAGGTTCCAGCACAGGGGGCGCTGTAGATGGAGGTGGGAGGTTCCAGCACAGGGGGTGCTGTAGATGGATATGGGAGGTTCCAGCACAGGGGGCGCTGTAGATGGATATGGGAGGTTCCAGCACAGGGGGCGCTGTAGATGGATATGGGAGGTTCCAGCACAGGGGGCGCTGTAGATGGAGGTAGGAGGTTCCAGCACAGGGGGCGCTGTAGATGGATGTGGGAGGTTCCAGCACAGGGGGCGCTGTAGATGGAGGTGGGAGGTTCCAGCACAGGGGGCGCTGTAGATGGAGGTGGGAGGTTCCAGCACAGGGGGTGCTGTAGATGGATGTGGGAGGTTCCAGCACAGGGGGCGCTGTAGATGGATATGGGAGGTTCCAGCACAGGGGGCGCTGTAGATGGAGGTGGGAGGTTCCAGCACAGGGGGCGCTGTAGATGGAGGTGGGAGGTTCCAGCACAGGGGGCGCTGTAGATGGAGGTGGGAGGTTCCAGCACAGGGGGTGCTGTAGATGGATATGGGAGGTTCCAGCACAGGGGGCGCTGTAGATGGAGGTGGGAGGTTCCAGCACAGGGGGCGCTGTAGATGGAGGTGGGAGGTTCCAGCACAGGGGGCGCTGTAGATGGATGTGGGAGGTTCCAGCACAGGGGGCGCTGTAGATGGAGGTGGAAGGTTCCAGCACGGGGGGCGCTGTAGATGGATATGGGAGGTTCCAGCACAGGGGGCGCTGTAGATTGATATGGGAGGTTCCAGCACAGGGGGCGCTGTAGATGGAGGTAGGAGGTTCCAGCACAGGGGGCGCTGTAGATGGAGGTGGGAGGTTCCAGCACAGGGGGTGCTGTAGATGGATATGGGAGGTTCCAGCACAGGGGGCGCTGTAGATGGATATGGGAGGTTCCAGCACAGGGGGCGCTGTAGATGGATATGGGAGGTTCCAGCACAGGGGGCGCTGTAGATGGAGGTAGGAGGTTCCAGCACAGGGGGCGCTGTAGATGGATGTGGGAGGTTCCAGCACAGGGGGCGCTGTAGATGGAGGTGGGAGGTTCCAGCACAGGGGGCGCTGTAGATGGAGGTGGGAGGTTCCAGCACAGGGGGCGCTGTAGATGGATGTGGGAGGTTCCAGCACAGGGGGCGCTGTAGATGGATATGGGAGGTTCCAGCACAGGGGGCGCTGTAGATGGAGGTGGGAGGTTCCAGCACAGGGGGCGCTGTAGATGGAGGTGGGAGGTTCCAGCACAGGGGGCGCTGTAGATGGAGGTGGGAGGTTCCAGCACAGGGGGCGCTGTAGATGGAGGTGGGAGGTTCCAGCACAGGGGGCGCTGTAGATGGAGGTGGGAGGTTCCAGCACAGGGGGCGCTGTAGATGGATATGGGAGGTTCCAGCACAGGGGGCGCTGTAGATTGATATGGGAGGTTCCAGCACAGGGGGCGCTGTAGATGGAGGTAGGAGGTTCCAGCACAGGGGGCGCTGTAGATGGAGGTGGGAGGTTCCAGCACAGGGGGTGCTGTAGATGGATATGGGAGGTTCCAGCACAGGGGGCGCTGTAGATGGATATGGGAGGTTCCAGCACAGGGGGCGCTGTAGATGGATATGGGAGGTTCCAGCACAGGGGGCGCTGTAGATGGATATGGGAGGTTCCAGCACAGGGGGCGCTGTAGATGGAGGTAGGAGGTTCCAGCACAGGGGGCGCTGTAGATGGATGTGGGAGGTTCCAGCACAGGGGGCGCTGTAGATGGAGGTGGGAGGTTCCAGCACAGGGGGCGCTGTAGATGGAGGTGGGAGGTTCCAGCACAGGGGGCGCTGTAGATGGATGTGGGAGGTTCCAGCACAGGGGGCGCTGTAGATGGAGGTGGGAGGTTCCAGCACAGGGGGCGCTGTAGATGGATATGGGAGGTTCCAGCACAGGGGGCGCTGTAGATGGAGGTGGGAGGTTCCAGCACAGGGGGCGCTGTAGATGGAGGTGGGAGGTTCCAGCACAGGGGGCGCTGTAGATGGAGGTGGGAGGTTCCAGCACAGGGGGTGCTGTAGATGGATATGGGAGGTTCCAGCACAGGGGGCGCTGTAGATGGAGGTGGGAGGTTCCAGCACAGGGGGCGCTGTAGATGGATATGGGAGGTTCCAGCACAGGGGGCGCTGTAGATGGAGGTAGGAGGTTCCAGCACAGGGGGCGCTGTAGATGGAGGTGGGAGGTTCCAGCACAGGGGGCGCTGTAGATGGATGTGGGAGGTTCCAGCACAGGGGGCGCTGTAGATGGAGGTGGAAGGTTCCAGCACGGGGGGCGCTGTAGATGGATATGGGAGGTTCCAGCACAGGGGGCGCTGTAGATTGATATGGGAGGTTCCAGCACAGGGGGCGCTGTAGATGGAGGTAGGAGGTTCCAGCACAGGGGGCGCTGTAGATGGAGGTGGGAGGTTCCAGCACAGGGGGTGCTGTAGATGGATATGGGAGGTTCCAGCACAGGGGGCGCTGTAGATGGATATGGGAGGTTCCAGCACAGGGGGCGCTGTAGATGGATATGGGAGGTTCCAGCACAGGGGGCGCTGTAGATGGAGGTGGGAGGTTCCAGCACAGGGGGCGCTGTAGATGGATGTGGGAGGTTCCAGCACAGGGGGCGCTGTAGATGGAGGTGGGAGGTTCCAGCACAGGGGGGCGCTGTAGATGGATATGGGAGGTTCCAGCACAGGGGGCGCTGTAGATTGATATGGGAGGTTCCAGCACAGGGGGCGCTGTAGATGGAGGTAGGAGGTTCCAGCACAGGGGGCGCTGTAGATGGAGGTGGGAGGTTCCAGCACAGGGGGTGCTGTAGATGGATATGGGAGGTTCCAGCACAGGGGGCGCTGTAGATGGATATGGGAGGTTCCAGCACAGGGGGCGCTGTAGATGGATATGGGAGGTTCCAGCACAGGGGGCGCTGTAGATGGATATGGGAGGTTCCAGCACAGGGGGCGCTGTAGATGGATATGGGAGGTTCCAGCACAGGGGGCGCTGTAGATGGAGGTAGGAGGTTCCAGCACAGGGGGCGCTGTAGATGGATGTGGGAGGTTCCAGCACGGGGGGCGCTGTAGATGGAGGTGGAAGGTTCCAGCACGGGGGGCGCTGTAGATGGAGGTGGGAGGTTCCAGCACAGGGGGCGCTGTAGATGGATATGGGAGGTTCCAGCACAGGGGGCGCTGTAGATTGATATGGGAGGTTCCAGCACAGGGGGCGCTGTAGATGGAGGTAGGAGGTTCCAGCACAGGGGGCGCTGTAGATGGAGGTGGGAGGTTCCAGCACAGGGGGTGCTGTAGATGGATATGGGAGGTTCCAGCACAGGGGGCGCTGTAGATGGATATGGGAGGTTCCAGCACAGGGGGCGCTGTAGATGGATATGGGAGGTTCCAGCACAGGGGGCGCTGTAGATGGAGGTAGGAGGTTCCAGCACAGGGGGCGCTGTAGATGGATGTGGGAGGTTCCAGCACAGGGGGCGCTGTAGATGGAGGTGGGAGGTTCCAGCACAGGGGGCGCTGTAGATGGAGGTGGGAGGTTCCAGCACAGGGGGTGCTGTAGATGGATGTGGGAGGTTCCAGCACAGGGGGCGCTGTAGATGGATATGGGAGGTTCCAGCACAGGGGGCGCTGTAGATGGAGGTGGGAGGTTCCAGCACAGGGGGCGCTGTAGATGGAGGTGGGAGGTTCCAGCACAGGGGGCGCTGTAGATGGAGGTGGGAGGTTCCAGCACAGGGGGCGCTGTAGATGGATATGGGAGGTTCCAGCACAGGGGGCGCTGTAGATTGATATGGGAGGTTCCAGCACAGGGGGCGCTGTAGATGGAGGTAGGAGGTTCCAGCACAGGGGGCGCTGTAGATGGAGGTGGGAGGTTCCAGCACAGGGGGTGCTGTAGATGGAGGTAGGAGGTTCCAGCACAGGGGGCGCTGTAGATGGAGGTGGGAGGTTCCAGCACAGGGGGTGCTGTAGATGGATGTGGGAGGTTCCAGCACAGGGGGCGCTGTAGATGGATATGGGAGGTTCCAGCACAGGGGGCGCTGTAGATGGATATGGGAGGTTCCAGCACAGGGGGCGCTGTAGATGGAGGTGGGAGGTTCCAGCACAGGGGGCGCTGTAGATGGATATGGGAGGTTCCAGCACAGGGGGCGCTGTAGATGGATATGGGAGGTTCCAGCACAGGGGGCGCTGTAGATGGATATGGGAGGTTCCAGCACAGGGGGCGCTGTAGATGGAGGTAGGAGGTTCCAGCACAGGGGGCGCTGTAGATGGATGTGGGAGGTTCCAGCACAGGGGGCGCTGTAGATGGAGGTGGGAGGTTCCAGCACAGGGGGCGCTGTAGATGGAGGTGGGAGGTTCCAGCACAGGGGGTGCTGTAGATGGATGTGGGAGGTTCCAGCACAGGGGGCGCTGTAGATGGATATGGGAGGTTCCAGCACAGGGGGCGCTGTAGATGGAGGTGGGAGGTTCCAGCACAGGGGGCGCTGTAGATGGAGGTGGGAGGTTCCAGCACAGGGGGCGCTGTAGATGGAGGTGGGAGGTTCCAGCACAGGGGGCGCTGTAGATGGAGGTGGGAGGTTCCAGCACAGGGGGCGCTGTAGATGGATATGGGAGGTTCCAGCACAGGGGGCGCTGTAGATTGATATGGGAGGTTCCAGCACAGGGGGCGCTGTAGATGGAGGTAGGAGGTTCCAGCACAGGGGGCGCTGTAGATGGAGGTGGGAGGTTCCAGCACAGGGGGTGCTGTAGATGGATATGGGAGGTTCCAGCACAGGGGGTGCTGTAGATGGATGTGGGAGGTTCCAGCACAGGGGGTGCTGTAGATGGATGTGGGAGGTTCCAGCACAGGGGGCGCTGTAGATGGATATGGGAGGTTCCAGCACAGGGGGCGCTGTAGATGGAGGTGGGAGGTTCCAGCACAGGGGGCGCTGTAGATGGAGGTGGGAGGTTCCAGCACAGGGGGCGCTGTAGATGGAGGTGGGAGGTTCCAGCACAGGGGGCGCTGTAGATGGATATGGGAGGTTCCAGCACAGGGGGCGCTGTAGATGGAGGTGGGAGGTTCCAGCACAGGGGGCGCTGTAGATGGATATGGGAGGTTCCAGCACAGGGGGCGCTGTAGATGGATATGGGAGGTTCCAGCACAGGGGGCGCTGTAAATGGAGGTGGGAGGTTCCAGCACAGGGGGCGCTGTAGATGGATATGGGAGGTTCCAGCACAGGGGGCGCTGTAGATGGATATGGGAGGTTCCAGCACAGGGGGCGCTGTAAATGGAGGTGGGAGGTTCCAGCACAGGGGGCGCTGTAGATGGATATGGGAGGTTCCAGCACAGGGGGCGCTGTAGATGGATATGGAAGGTTCCAGCACAGGGGGCGCTGTAGATGGAGGTGGGAGGTTCCAGCACAGGGGGCGCTGTAGATGGAGGTAGGAGGTTCCAGCACAGGGGGCGCTGTAGATGGAGGTGGGAGGTTCCAGCACAGGGGGCGCTGTAGATGGAGGTGGGAGGTTCCAGCACAGGGGGCGCTGTAGATGGATATGGGAGGTTCCAGCACAGGGGGCGCTGTAGATGGATGTGGGAGGTTCCAGCACAGGGGGCGCTGTAGATGGATATGGGAGGTTCCAGCACAGGGGGCGCTGTAGATGGAGGTAGGAGGTTCCAGCACAGGGGGCGCTGTAGATGGATATGGGAGGTTCCAGCACAGGGGGCGCTGTAGATGGAGGTGGAAGGTTCCAGCACAGGGGGCGCTGTAGATGGATATGGGAGGTTCCAGCAAAGGGGGCGCTGTAGATGGATGTGGGAGGTTCCAGCACAGGGGGCGCTGTAGATGGAGGTGGGAGGTTCCAGCACAGGGGGCGCTGTAGATGGATATGGAAGGTTCCAGCACAGGGGGCGCTGTAGATGGATATGGAAGGTTCCAGCACAGGGGGCGCTGTAGATGGAGGTGGGAGGTTACAGATGTTGTATAGATGTAGGGTGGATGGCAAAGATGAAGGGCTTTATTTGTGTGGTTAGGTGTTTGACCTGTAGTTTGTGGGGCTAGGGATCTAGTGAGGAGGTTGGAGGGGGCAGATACTTTGCGGGGAGAAGGGAACATGAGAATAATAGCAGTATTAAGGATAGATTCAAGTTGGGAGACATGACTTAGAGGGATGACAGAAGAAGACTTGGATGAGCACTATAGTGGACCTTGGGTGAGGAAAGGTGAATCCTAGAGATGTTGCTGAGGTGGATGCATCAGGAGTGGGAACTGGCCTGAATGTTGAGAGAGGGGAATCAAGGATGATACTAAGGCAGAGGGCATAGGGGACAGAAGGGAGAGGGTAAGGTCATCAGCTGAGAGGGGGTGCAGGGATACTGCAAGGGAGGGAACCAGTGAGTTTAGTCTTGACAATGTTAAGTTTCTGGAAGCATGGGCACATCCAGGAGGAGATGAAAGAGAACGGCAGAGAAATCGGGAAAGTAGATTTCAGAATAACCAGCATAATAATGCTATCATTTCCAGAGGAGGAGGTGTAGAGAGATAATGGAATAGAGAAATGAATGGACCCTTGAGGGATACCTAGAGGTAGAGGAAATGTATGGGTTCAGACTGAGAAGTATCAGTCAGAGAGGTAGGAGAAAATCATGAGAGGACGGAGTTGCGGATACTGATTCAGAAGAGAGAGTGAAAGAGGACAGGGTGTATGACCGTGTCAAAGGAGGCAGACACAGCATCAAGGAGTATTTGGCAAAAGAAGGTAATTGGTGGCCATTGGGGGGGGCAATTTCAGTAGAGTGGAGGTGGTAGAAACCAGATTGAAGAGGGTTGAGAAAGAATGGTTGGATAAGAATGTGGTAAGGAAGGCGGACGTAGACGGTCTTATCAATGAGCTTGGAGGCAAAAGGGATGAGAGAGAGAGAGGGTGAGGTTTTTAGGAGATTCAGGGCTGAGAGGGTGACAAGGGCGTGTTAGAAGGATGTGGTGACTGAATTGGAAGTGTTGGACAGATTGATGAGGTGAGAGAGATGGGAGAGATAGAATGGATGAGGTTGAAGAGAATGGTGTCGAGGGCAGATGCTTGGGTTGATGAAGTTAAGGTGTGGGAGAAGACAGGGCAGGAAAGTATGGCAATGGGAAGAAGCTGGGAGGAGGATATGACATTTTTGGTGGCTTCACTTTTGGTCATAAAGTGGATGTGAAAGTCAAGGGCAGAGTGGGAAGAAGGAAGGGGGTGCGTAGAGAGAGTTAGGCGAGTTGGTTAATTTGGAGGATAAGAGATGTGTTGGTCCATTTCTAAAGATGGCGAGTGAGTTTAGATTACCGGGGTTGGGGTGCGTAGTCTGCGAGTAACAGATGGGATCGCAAAGTCAGGTGCAGAGATCAGGAGACCGCTTGTTCAGGGAGAGAAGATGGATCTGGAGAAGGATAAAAGGACAGTCGAGGGCTGTTACAGCCGGGCAGTCTCTAGATAATTGCAGGTATATTGTCACCTTTAATCTAGTACACGTGAATTGCACGGATTTTCTGGCTGCATTTCATCTGTTCCCCCTGTGTAATTCACGTGTGCCTCTGATTACAACGCACTGACTGTATATGCGGGGTCTCACCTGTCAGCGGAGACCATTAGTATGGAAGTATTCATAGGGTTCCTTCAGTTTTACAAACAGGAACTACCCGAGATCTTCCTGGTGATCTTCTGTAAGTGCGACGACTATGGGTGAAGATATTGGTCAATGTTGTGCTTGGTGAGAGTAACCTTCTCCTTGGGGTTGTCAGGTGGGATATTGGGTAGGAAGAGGTGGATAGAGCGGAGGAGAGAGGGGTTATGTGAGGGGTAGGACCTGGAAGGTGCAGCAGGAGGAGAGAAGGACTCCCATAGTATCAGACTGGGAGAGATGTATCCGTAATGATGAGGAGGCTGAGGATGCTAGTGATGGACACAGGGCAGATTATTACAGGCCCATCACATTGCAGGTGGCACGGCTGGCACAGGGCAGATTATTACAGGCCCATCACATTGCAGGTGGCACGGCTGGCACAGGGCAGATTATTACAGGCCCATCACATTGCAGGTGGCACGGCTGGCACAGGGCAGATTATTACAGGCCCATCACATTGCAGGTGGCACGGCTGGTACAGGGCAGATTATTACAGGCCCATCACATTGCAGGTGGCACGGCTGGCACAGGGCAGATTATTACAGGCCGATCACATTGCAGGTGGCACGGCTGGCACAGGGCAGATTATTACAGGCCGATCACATTGCAGGTGGCACGGGGGCTACAGAGCTGGCACAGGGCAGATTATTACAGGCCCATCACATTGCAGGTGGCACGGCTGGCACAGGGCAGATTATTACAGGCCGATCACATTGCAGGTGGCACGGGGGCTACAGAGCTGGCACAGGGCAGATTATTACAGGCCCATCACATTGCAGGTGGCACGGGGGCTACAGAGCTGGCACAGGGCAGATTATTACAGGCCGATCACATTGCAGGTGGCACGGGGGCTACAGAGCTGGCACAGGGCAGATTATTACAGGCCCATCACATTGCAGGTGGCACGGCTGGCACAGGGCAGATTATTACAGGCCCATCACATTGCAGGTGGCACGGCTGGCACAGGGCAGATTATTACAGGCCCATCACATTGCAGGTGGCACGGCTGGCACAGGGCAGATTATTACAGGCCGATCACATTGCAGGTGGCACGGCTGGCACAGGGCAGATTATTACAGGCCGATCACATTGCAGGTGGCACAGGGGCTACAGAGCTGGCACAGGGCAGATTATTACAGGCCGATCACATTGCAGGTGGCACGGCTGGCACAGGGCAGATTATTACAGGCCCATCACATTGCAGGTGGCACGGCTGGCACAGGGCAGATTATTACAGGCCCATCACATTGCAGGTGGCACAGGGGCTACAGAGCTGGCACAGGGCAGATTATTACAGGCCCATCACATTGCAGGTGGCACAGGGGCTACAGAGCTGGCACAGGGCAGATTATTACAGGCCCATCACATTGCAGGTGGCACGGGGGCTACAGAGCTGGCACAGGGCAGATTATTACAGGCCCATCACATTGCAGGTGGCACGGCTGGCACAGGGCAGATTATTACAGGCCCATCACATTGCAGGTGGCACGGCTGGCACAGGGCAGATTATTACAGGCCGATCACATTGCAGGTGGCACGGCTGGCACAGGACAGATTATTACAGGCCGATCACATTGCAGGTGGCACGGGGGCTACAGAGCTGGCACAGGGCAGATTATTACAGGCCCATCACATTGCAGGTGGCACGGGGGCTACAGAGCTGGTACAGGGCAGATTATTACAGGCCGATCACATTGCAGGTGGCACGGGGGCTACAGAGCTGGCACAGGGCAGATTATTACAGGCCGATCACATTGCAGGTGGCACGGGGGCTACAGAGCTGGCACAGGGCAGATTATTACAGGCCGATCACATTGCAGGTGGCACGGGGGCTACAGAGCTGGTACAGGGCAGTGGATCCAGTTGTTGGATGGCGCTGAATGACTAGTCCACATGTTCTACAACACGCAATGTGGGAGACGTGGGCAGAATAGTGACGTTTTGTTAGCAGAATCGTATAGAACACAGGTTCTCAAACTCGGTCCTCAGGACCCCACACAGTGCATGTTTTGAAGGTCTCCTCACAGAATCACAAGTGAAATAATTAGCTCCACCTGTGGACCTTTTAAAATGTGTCAGTGAGTAATTAATACACCTGTGCACCTGCTGGGTTACCTGCAAAACATGCACCGTGTGGCCCCCGAGGACCGAGTTTGAGAACCTCTGGTATAGAAGGATGTTGGGTGGAAAAGGAACGTAGTAGACAGTTTTAGAAGGTGTGAAATGGACGATTTGTGCTTTTTTTTTTTTTTAAGTACAAGAATGTAAAAAGATTATGAATTTTGTTTAATAGCAAAGGACTTGCCTGGAAATAAAATAAAATTAGAAATAAAGGGCTTGTGGGGTGATTTGCAGCCATTTTGCAGTAAAATAAATCAAATATTTTTGGCTTAAATAAATGCTTTTCATCACATTTTCTTCTTCATCCACTAGGGGTCACTGGAGTACTCGTGGGATATGGACGGTGCGTAGCAGGGAAGGCACATTTAAATGTGTAACCCTCCTCCATACTCCCAGGATCCTCAGTATTTTTTATGTGCCTCAGGGAATCACATCATGGGCTCCCGAGCCCGATTTTGATTTTACTTTTTAATTTTGATTTTACCTTTTAGTTTTAGTTTTCTCTACAGTCAATCCCTTCCCTACTTACTAAGAAGTGTGGGTCCGGGATTGTACTGCCTCCAGCCGCTGCTGACACGTGGGCGCTTGTAGGAAAAGCACGGCCGTGTCAGCCAGGCAGCATGCGGTCCCTTCCACACTTCCAGAGAAGTGAGGGTCCGGGATTGAGCGGCCATCTCCTCCACATGAAGACTCCAGAGAACGGTGGGTGGAGGAGATTTCAGAAGAGTCATTTTTTCTAACGGGCGCTTCCAGCGCTGCTGCCGCCAGGAGAGTGATGCATATGGTACCTTCTACAGCTACCGCGAGGTCAGAGCCCAGCACCCAGTACTGCGCGCTCCCAGACAGCACACAGGTGCAGGGAGCGTGGTCTTTGGGGATTCTGCCGCTGCCTCCCAGCAGCCATGGAGATGTTTCCTCTGACGCTGGCGCCCGATGCCTTCCCCAACCACGCTGGCGCCCGAGGTCACTGGCCGCCGATGCTCGCCCCGCTGGCCGCCAATGAAGCCCCGCTGGCCACCCATGCAGGCCGGACGCCGTTCTGTATACAGCGGTCGCACACTGATCAGTGCACTCCCGCTGGCCAATACTCAGCCCGGGCCACGGAGAGCCAGGCTGCTGCCGCTGGGCTTCTGTTCCGTTCCCCACTGCTCTCCGGCTCACTGCTAGCTGTGATCAGTGGGAGAGGAGGGAGCACTGCACAGGGGGAGATTGCAGGAGACGGGGGGGAGATTATACTCAGCTCAACGAGGGTATCTCGTTATAATATAGACAGAGGGAGTTTATTACATGTACTTGTATTACATGGATGTGTTGTATCATGCAATATATGTATGGGGATTTATTACATATGTAAATGTTGAAATATGACATGTATACATAGGAGGTATATATTACATATGGGTATATTGCGTATATTTGTTGTAATATATAATCTATGCAATGTATACAGGATCTTTTGTGAATAACATTACTGTAATTTAATTATTTTATTTTTTTTCTTTCTCTCTCTCATGCTTGAGATATGGTGAAAGCACATGGCACTAAGCACATGTCTGGCCACCATTTTAGCTCAATTTCTTTGTCCCGGAAGTTTTTCGGCGGTCCTACAACACTTCCCCACTAGAGGAGCCGGGCTGGTGTTAGGAATTCGGTCACAGATTAGTGTGTGTCAGCTGCAATACTCTTCGAGGTAATGCACACTTTACTTAAGGTCGGTACCAGTGTTATTTAAGAGAATCCACGTGCACCGTGGGAATACCAGTCTGCATACGGACATCTACCCTGATTCTATTTTGGCGGCTACATTTAACTGTATGCAAATGTTCCCTGTAAAGCGCTGCGAAATGTGTGCGCGCTATATAAATAATTAATAAATAAAGAGTAGCCATCAGGGGTCGCATGCTAACAGTTCAGCTAATTCAATGCCAGACCTTATACTTATCACAAGGCCACGAGTCACATAGTGAATATTCCTAGCCCAGCCAGTCATAACCTCATCAGTCCAGCGCAAGGTGCTGATTTAAAGGACACTATGGAACCTTTTTCAATCCTGGCGTTTTTATTGGATAGAACACAGCTAGAACCTGTGCGGGTTTGGGTGTTTCATTGTAATAATTCTATTATTACGCTCTATACCAGAGTCTATGACAGCATTTCTTGGTGTCAAACTTTTCAAGGCCCACCTGAACTACTCTTACTGACCCGTCAGAGTGAACATTCATGCTCTGCTAAAGGCAATGTATGTGCTTTAGTTGGGGTTTGGGTTAACGGCGTTATAGTGGCATAGGCAATGTAGTTGGTAGCCACTCTGGCCTCAGAACAGTTTCTACGGTTTCTTACTCAAGATCAGCGGAGGAGTTACACATGACTACTATAGATGTCAGCCAGTTTAGTTCTCTGAGGTCAGCGTCAAGCTTGTACTTGACGTAGACTTGGCCTACACAGGGGCAGAGTCCGTAGAAACATTACTTACGCATCAATATGTTATTTACTCCTAATTAGGAAGATTAAGTACTCGCACTTCGGCATGAAGGTCTGTTTATGGCCATTGCCACACCAGTTATTTCACTGCACTTTCGAGGCAGTCCTACGACTCACTACAACGTGGTCAAGAACGTGGTTTTCAATAAACCACTAACTGTAGTTCGGACACAAAGTCTGCTGACAAGCCGATGGCAGGCCGAGCTGTTAATTGTCTCATTTCTTCTTTTGTGTGAGCACATCTTCTGATGTTTTATTTGACGTTATTACGGAAATCCACAGATCGGTGGATGCACAATTTAGTGGTCAAAACATACAGTTCCATTGTCTACCACCTTTGCGGTGGTTTGTCAAGACAAGATAATAAGCCTCGCGGTGTCAGAGGACACAAAGGCAGTTCTGTAGATTGATGCTCAGTCTCTCGTAGATTCAAGGTTATTACTCTCTTTTTGTAGTACTACAGCCGGACGGCTCGGTCATAATCCATGTTGATCCTAAGGAGGCTCAATCAGTACATGACTTACTACTTATTTAAGAGGGAATTCATGCGGTCAGTGATTGCAGGTTACAGCCTCAGACATCGGATTCTCACTGAAGCTCAAGGCTGTGTACTTACGCATTCACTTTTTAGACACTACGTCAGGCATACTTAAACGGTTGCAGGACAACAAAACCATTATTACGTTCAAACACTACTGTTTGGCCTGTCTCAGCTCCTCGGGTAGTCACAAGGGTGATGTCTGTGATAATCGTTTTTCTCAGATCCCGGGTAGTGATAATGGTTCTGTGCTTTGATGACCTGCTCATAAAAGCTCCGGCTCAACAATTGCTCCTTCAAAATACATTACTAACGTGCAATGTGCTAGTACAACACGATTGCAGTGACAACTTTCCAAATAAAGCCGGGTTTCGTGTCAAAGAATTCAATCCCTTAGAAACAAATAGCATAGAGTATTAGTTCTCTAGTACGTTTAGACTCCATCCACAGGAAGTCTTGGTGCACTTGTGCATGTGACTGTTAGGGAACACAGGGCCGTCTTTACAAGTACTCTACTTCGTAAGTGGCATTTACTATCTCTTACAATTATTCTTCTCGCACAGTGATCAGACCTTTGGCTACCAATTCAGTAGATAGTGCACTTATATCTAAGGGCCAGAGTATCTCTATTCTCGTGGCACCACATAAGCATTCTCACCGCGGGGAGATTGGTCCGAGTCTGGACTTACCTAATTCAGTTGCCGGACGCAAGTCTCAGAGTTTAGGGGGTGGTAATCCTATTTAGTCTGTCACACCTGGAAGGATTACTGACAATAAATGACCTGGAACTCAAGTCAATGTACAATACACGGTGACAGGAAGTTCCCATGCTCCAGTCTCAGGTGATTCAGGTCCAGTCAGCATCGCGATGGCAGTCGCATAAGTCACCACACAAGCTGCAAGAAAGGTTTGCATCCTAATTTGTGGCGAGCCTCATCAGGTGAAATTGTCGGCAGAGTTCATTCCAGAAGTCGACTACTCAAATACAGTTTCTCATCCTTCAGGATTTTCATCCACAGGGATGGGTGTAAATTCAGAGCTGTTGTAGATATTAGTCCAGAGGTGCAGTTACCCACAGCTAGATCTAATGGCTTCTCGACAACATGGTCAAACACTTGATAGGTGTTCACATTAAAAAAAAAATCCGAAGGCACTGCCAGGGGATGATCTCACAATAGCGTGGCAATACATTCTCGGGTATCTGTTCCACTGTTTACGCCGATATTTTGCTGGAGAGTGCGGATCAAATGACAGTCCACACCAGTCATGCTAGTGGTACCTAATGGGTCTTCGGATTTGACTCTGGGCCATCTGTGTGCGCTGCCGCTACGGCCAGACCTAATACAACAGGGTCCGTTCCTTTAACCTGATTTAGAGTGGCAGAGTTTGACAGGGTGACAGTTGAAACCGTCTCTTTCAAGACGAGAGAGCATTCCAAAATCGGGGATACAACCATGTTATGCATAGAAGCCACTTACAGCAGCTCATTGCCAGTTTTTGACAAGCTTATATAGGCTGTGTGAAGTTCATAAATAGCTGACTTCCATCAGGTTTCTCGTTTTTCTCTTACATCCACTAGGGGACACTGGAGTCCTATACAGTAGGGGTGTGAAGCTTGCAACCGGAGGTGTGGCACAATCTAAAATTAGCATTGTCTGCACAGCCGGTTCCTCCCCCTTCACATCCCATCTCCCTCAGTTTGGAAAATTGTGCCTACGAGGCACAAGCACAAGAAAGGAGCTCCTGCTCCATGAAGATTGATTTATTTATTTTTTATTTATTTTTTTTCTCTTTTATACTTGCCCAATCCCTCCTAACTAAAGGGAGGGTGCAGGTTTTAAACGAAAAGATGGTAAATGCCCGATCCCACCTAAATGAAAGGGGGTGCAGGCTTTACCAGGCGAAAAGGCTGCGTCCCCCTAATAAAAGGGGGACAAAGTTCAGGATTGGAGACAATGACTCCAGCTGAAGGGGTCTGCATCTCTATAAAGGCACCAACCGTGCGTACTGGATGTTTTAAAATGGCCCCACAGGAGTTGAAGAAAGGGATTTACATTTTTTTTTTCTCTTTTCTTGATTATTTCTTCATTTAATTTCCCTATGGGGCTTTATTAGACTTTGCTAGCAAGTGGGATCCTCATAGTGTAGAGGACTGATCCCCTGTAATGTGAGGTTCAAATCTTTAAAAAAAAAAGAATGATTAGCTCCCCACAGCGGCGTCCAGGCAGCGGTCACAGTGTGAGGCGGGCCGGGATCCCTTCAGCGGCGCAGCCTTCCCTGTCAGTACAGAGGCAGTCAGAGAGAGCCGCCGCTACGGGACCCGATAAGACAGTCCCGGCGCGCGCAGGCCAGCGGGAGATCGTATACCGCGCGCCTGAGCAGATACCCTCAGCCGCCGGAGGCGGGGAGCGAGAGAGAGAGAGAGAAGCGGCTGAGGTGATTCCCTCAGCCGCAGGACGCGGCTATATAGCGCACAGCCAGAGCGGCCACGACAGCAAGTAAGGCTCCGTTCAGCATTAAGTTTAAAAAAGAGTGTAGACAAGGGGGTTCACCAGAGGTAGTTCCCCCTCATAAATGAAGGGTCCGAAATTTTTAATTGGCGGGCATCTTAAAATTGATATGCAGGCGCCAGAAAAACTGAGGAGCATGGAGTGAACCTCTCCTCTGTTACAGATTAATAGTAAGACAGCGTCCTCTGCTGGTGAGATGTCATAATCATATTATATTTCAGGAAATCCGCATTATGATTTATTTTCAGAGGTACTCTATTACAAAGAGCCTACAGAAAATACTAAAGAGCAAGTGAAGCCAACTCTAACACCGTAGCTGACTTACAGTTGGGTGTGTGGCGGTTACGAGTCAGCTGGTGTAAAGACAAAAGAAATAAATCTTTTGTTTCCGCCATCTATCACAGTCTTTCTCTACCTAGTTTAAAGGGTGAAAGCGATGCGACACAGTCTGGTAAGGGGTTTTAGTCAACATGTCTAATACACCACCCTAGACCTCCAAAACCCATTATGTTTGCATGTAACGAAAAGAGCACGAGAATGGCAGCTCCAGGGTGTGCGATTCCTGCTTCGACAAGGACGCTCCACCTGGGAGCAGTGCTCTGTCTAGGTCAGGGAAAGATATCCCTGCAGATAGAATCTCCAATGAGATGGTGGAATCCCGCACGCAACAATTAGAGCTGTGGGATTCTCAAAAACGCTGAAAAAATAATAATAAATAAATAAAAATTCTCATCAGGTTAACGCCTCCTGCTCAAGCAGTAACCAAGCTGTGCAGGGCGGTTTAAGGGCCTCTTCCTCTTGTACCGTAAGCAGAGGAGGAAGAGGGTATTCTCATTGATACAAAGGAAGGTGAGTTAATTGAATTTAACCTAGACGCCGATTTTCCAGAAGAGGACACGGCAATCTCAGGTCTTGATTCTTTAATCGAAACGGTGACGGAGATCCTACATTGTAAGGTAGAATAAGTAAAGGAGCCAGAAGATTCGAATGGTTCGAATCCCAAAAACCGCGTTCAGCAGCGTTTCCCATTCCTAAATCCCTCCAATCTCAAATGGAGGAGGCTTGGAAGCAACCTGACAAACTCTTTAAATTTTCCCAACAGGGTTTCCAGTAACTTATCCCCTACCTAAGGGTGTAATGGATAAGTGGGAGACTCCACCGGTAGTGGTTGTTTTCCTAGGAAGGTTGCCGAAAAGGACACTCTTACCATTACCTAATGCAAGACTTTAAGAGGTTGACACAGCTTTAAAGTACATTTTTGTAGCAGGTGCAGCACAGAGACCTACGGTTGTCTGCGCTTGGGTTAACAAGACCATGGGAGCATGGTCTGCATGTATGGTACAGGCTATTGAGGAAAATGGCTTGGAAGAAATTACCGAACTGGCGGAGCATATTCAAGATATTCGCAGGATAGCATTTCGCATCTCTGCATCAGCCATATCGGCTAGACGAACAGAGAATGGAGACTCTGACACCAAGGGGTGGTACAATCCTTTCCCTTGGAGGGTGAGATGCTTTTCGGTCCAGAGTTGGACAAGTGGACTTCGCAAGCTACAGCAGGGACGTCCATTTTTCTGCCTACTCCTTATACAAGGGCCACTCCACAAGTTAGGAGAGGTTATTTGGGACCAGCGTTTACTTCCTTTAGATCGCAGTCCTTGCGAGCCCGAGGAAGAAGTTTCGGTACACAAGTACGTGGGGGCAGAGGTAGAGGCCACTCACAGGTAGCAGCCAGAAAGCGGGATAAAACTGCTGACAAGACCGTGGCAGGACGGTCTCCCGGCTCACGATAGTCTGAGAGGTTTTCGGGACATCTGGGCCTACACCTCACCAGAACTTTAGATAAACAACCTAATCTCTCTAGGGTACAAACTAGATTTTCCACAGTGACTCAGAGTCAGTTTTTTTACAAGGAGATTGCCTCTGTGCCCTCAGAAAGCAAAGGCGTTACTGCCAGCAATTGAGTTATTGCTACGGTCAGAGGTCATTCCTCTGGTTCCCGCCTCTCAGAGAGGCACGGCTTTCTAATCATGTTTTTGTGTCATGCCAAAGCCAGTCGGGACGGTCAGGCCGATACTCACTTTAAAAGGTTTAAACAGGTTTATAAGGGTCTACAAATTATAGCTGGAATCAATCCAGTCGATCATTGCAGGTTTAGAACATGCATATCTGCATGACCCTCACCAGACTTACTTATGGTTCGCACTGCTGACGGATCACTCCCAATTCAGGGCCAATGCCGTTCGGTCTCTCATCGGCCCCAAGAATCTTTACCGAAGATCATGGCAGTCATGGTTGCAGAATCGGGACTGTTGAGGGTCACGATTAGACCTTATCTAGACAACATGCTAATCAAGGCATACTCTCGAGAACAGTTGATCAGGGATGTTCAGACATCTCAATCATTTCTCATTCAACATGGGTGGATTGTGAATTTCCAAAGATCCAACCTCATGCCAACTCACGAATTCAGTTTCTCGGTCTCCTCTTGGACACGGTACAATTGAGAGTATTCCTACCAGAGAACAAGGTGCAGAACCTACAGAGATTAGTGGCTCAGGTCCTGAGCTCACAAACGTTTTTTTACACCTCTGTGTGGAATTTCTCTGGAAGATGGTGGCGTCTTTCGAAGCTCTCCAGTACAGCAGACTTTATTCCCGACGATTACAGATGAACCTCCCTGCTCAGTGAGCAGGGTCACACTGGTTTTTACATCAAAGAATCCGACTTCCACCACGCATACGCACCTTCTTACTTTGGTGTTCGTTGCACACAGGCAAGGGATTCGGCATTTGGGATTGGAGAATCCTGACAGATGCCAGTCTCAGAGGTTGGGGTACGTTCTCAAAGGAGCATCAGTTTTCAGAGCAGATGGACGCTACTGGAGAGCAGCCTACCCATAAACATTTGCGAACTAAGAGCAGTTTACAATGCGCTTTTCTTAACCAAAGACCAAGTAATGGGTCAACACATAAGAATGCAGTCGGACAATGTCACGACAACGGCATACATAAACCGTCAAAGAGGAACAAGGAGCGGAATGGCGTTAAAGGAAGTCACAAAGATCTTGTGGGCAGAAAGGCGAAACATCATATACTTGTCAGTTTTCGTTCCAGGTATGGAGAACTGGGAAGCAGATTGTCTCCATCACCAGAACATGCATCCGGGAGAGTGGTGCCTCCATCCACGGATGGGGTCTACCTCAAGTCGACCTAATAGCGTCTCGGCAATAACATCAGCTGCCCAGATGTGTGTCCAGGATATGAGATCCAGCAGCAGAAGGAGTGGACACATTAACACTTCCTTGGTTTTACAGGAAGGTTTACATTTTTCCACTTTTCCAACTCATACCCAGGATTCCGGAAAGGGGGTTGAAACGAGAAGGAGTGTGGGCGATTCTAATCGCACCAGATTGGCCCCGCAGGAGTTGGTACTCAGACCGGCGAGGGTTACTAGCGGAAGATCCTTGAGGGTTACCTCAGAGAGAGGATCTGCTATCTCAGGGACCGTTCCAACACCCAAGCCTGGATGGGCTGCGTTTAACGGAGTGGCTGTTGAAACCCGGATCTTAGGAAACAGAGGGACACCAAGAACGGCCATTCCTACGATGATTGCCACTAGGAAACCAGTCACAGCCATACACTACTACAGTATTTGGAAGAGGTACTTGGACTGGTGTCAAAAACGTGGGTGGAATTCGACGAACTTCCACTTATCCAGACTTTTACTTTTCCTTCAGGCCGGCCTAGAGTTAGGTCTGCGGCTGGGATCTCTGAAGGTTCAAGTGTCGACTCTTTCCATCCTTTTTCAACAGCGGTTGGCATTCTTGCCAGAGGTTCAAACCTTTTTACAGGGTGTTCTGAGGATAAAGTCCCCTTTTCGTCCTCCCACTGCACCATGGGATCTAAATTTGGTGTTAATTTTTTTTTTTCAATCGCCACTGTTTGAGCTGTTGGCGAGAACAGCCCTGAAATATCTCTCTTGGAAGGTAACGTTGTTGCTGGCCTTGGCTTCGGCTGGGGGGGTTTCTGAGTTAGGAGCCTTATCGTGTAAGAGTCCTTTTTTTATGTAATTATTTTTCATGAGGATCGGGCGGAACTCCGTACAAGAGCGGATTTCCTTCCTAAGGTTGTTTCAGGGTTTCATGTAAACCAGCAGATTGTGGTCCCATCTTTCCATTGTCTCGCAGATGGGGACGTGTCCTTGGTTGTTGTCCGAGCTTTGCGGGTGTACGTACAAGTTACGTCATCCTTCAGGAAGTCGGACCATTTGTTTGTCCTTTATATGGGCCAAAGAAGGTTTGGCCGGTTTCTAAGCAGTCTCTGTCTCGATGGATTAGACTTGCCATTCGGCAAGCTTATATTTCCTGTGGTAAACAGGTTCTGGTAGAGACGGGTGCTCATACCACCCGATCGGTGGGTGCCTCCGGGGCGGCTGCCAGAGGTATTTCCACTACTTAACTTTGCAGAGCGGCGAATGTGGTCCTCAGCCCTCACGTTCGCGAAAGTTTACAAGTTTGATACCTTTGCGTCCGAAGTTTCTAAGTTCGGACGTTTGGTTTTGCAGGTCGCCGACAGCACTCCCTCCCTGGGGGATAACTTGGGGACGTCCCCTACTGTATAGAACTCCAGTGTCCCCTAGTGGATGAAAGAGAAAAGAGGATTTCGGTACTTACCGATAAATCCATTTCTCTGAATCCTCTAGGGGACACTGGACGCCCGCCTCGGTGCTGTCAACCTGCTGTGTTAAAAGTTCTTGTTTAAACAGTTCGTACAAACAGCGTTGGTTTTTCGGTAAAGAGTGTCTTGGATGCTGTTTGATATGTTGTACGGGTCGGTTCCTCGCCATGTGCTATAGTATCATGTCCTATTCTCTCAGTCAAATTTTCCAAACTGAGGGAAAAGGGATGTGAAGGGGGAGGAACAGGCTGTGCAGACAATGCTAATTTTAGATTGTGCCACACCTCCGGTTGCAAGCTTCACACCCCTACTGTATAGGACTCCAGTGTCCCCTAGAGGATTCCGAGAAATGGATTTATCGGTAAGTACCAAAATCCTCTTTTTGCTGTACAGACTAGGGTAAATGGAGGACTACATTTAATTACATTTAGGCGCAGGTCTTTGCCTTGGCAATTTTACTGTCAAAGGCGTTTTGTCCTTTGGCCAACAGTTTGCTCTTTTCTGCAAGGTATCGTCCCTCCATTTGTACCGCCTACTGTGCCTGGAAACTTCAATCTGTTGTTACATTTTGTACAGTTCTAAATGTTAACCCTTATAACACGGGGAAGTTAAATTTCATCCTTAAGACACAGTGTTTCTCCTAACCGTAGGGTTTGCAAGCCGTGTTTCACAATTGGGTGCCTTGTTGCCAGCCGCCATATTTAAGATTTCATGATCCTAGAGCGGGATTGCGGAAAATTCTGTTTTTCCTACCTGAGTTAGTATCTTCTGTTCACATCAGTTAACCAATTGTAGTTCAGGTATTAGCTGAACGTACAGGAATTCAAACTACTTTGCATGTGGTATGCGCACTACGCGTTTATGTAAGCGGAACAACAACGGTTCGTAACACGGATACATTGTTGTTTCTTTATGAGGAAGGCAACATGCGTTGGACAGCTTCCAAGCAGACTTTGGCCAGATGAAGTAAGCTGACCATTCGTCAGGCTTATCTTTATGCTAGGTTACAACAACCTACATCACTGTCGGCTCTTTCCACAGGTTCTGTAAGACCATAATCGGTAGCAGGTCGTCGAGCTTCTACGATCCCGTCAGCCTACATGGTCATCAGTGCACACCTTGTGCGCTTTTACAAGTTTGATACATTGGCGGCATCAGCTTCTAGCTTTGGCCGTCTAGTGTTACAGGTACCAAACAGCTCTCCCGCCTGTCAAAGTCGAAAAATATCATGATGCTTATCCCTTGTAGTAACCCCCTCATGCACACGCGCGCTGCTCGTGCACCTGGTCCCCCGTGTGTACACATACCTGCAAGTTGCGTAAGAGACGCTCCAGCGACTCGTGCGCATGATATGTGTATTTACGGCGGAGTTTGTGAGCGTGTAGCGTGCGACTCGAACGTAGCATATTTAACCCAAATAGTGCATTTTGTAGATATTGTTCCCCTAGACCATGTCAGCGAGTAATGTTAGTTTAAACAGTTCCTGGACAGAGAGATTCCTCTTTGCATGATATGAAGGGTCAGATAAAGGTTGAAAGGTAGTGTCTAGTATCCAGCTGTAAGGTATTTTAAGGGTAACATTTCGGTGTTAGTTAGGAAAGGATCGCTCGCTCCTGCGTATAGTTATGTACAGAAGTAGTTTATGAACATTAACTGTATTTGCTGTAAATTACACATGCGGCGGGAATCCAGAGGATACCACCCACAAGAGCAGTTGGGAAAAGACACAGCCCCCCTGTTCAAATCCACCTATGAGCTTTCCTGTAATGTAGAGACACATCCCTGTGTCCAATGAACAATGAGATTACAGGTACCATTGTATTGTGAATGTATGTTGTGTATATAAAGACCACTGTTGCCTGGCCGGACTCAGCTATTCAGGGAGAAAGCCTTCAGAGTCTGAGGACTGGATCCAGGTCGCGCTTGCGAACGATTCCCCACGTATGTATATTCTCTGTAGCCATTATTATTCTCTGTTATTCTGTTAGATTTCTGTGTTAGCTTGTAGTGTATAACTTGTATTTGTTTTCCCTTTTTCTCTGAATAATCCACTGCGGGGTTAGAGCCCAGTGGTTTATACAAACCGGTGTTGTGTTTTCACTTTTCTGCTAAGGACTTTCTCAGCGTCTCAATCGCTATAACAGCATTAGCATTGTTAAGGTTTTTAAGCGTTACATCGTTACAGTATTTGACTACTAAGGTTCGAGTATAAGCATATTCTTACTGTGTTTTATTAACAAGGTTTACTGTATATCATTCTGTAAGCGTACGTGCCGCTCGTGCGTTGCGCCCACGGCGTAGCGTCTGCTACGCTAACTGCGTACCTATACGGTACTCAGTACGCAAATAGCGTACTTAGTCCGTAGTGTGTGTAATAAGTCTAGCGGCCATAGCGGCTCCACGGTAATAGTGTATAGCTTTATGTTTTAAGATAATAATTGACATTATCAATTGGGGGCATCGTCCGGTTCTCCTCATATCCGCAGCCTAGCAGGACAAGGCAGACTTTTATCTATCGGCAAAGGGCGGGAAGGTAGTATCCCCTGTCAGCCGTTTTGTGGTCGGGGATACAATAGTAGAAACAAAGATGTAGGGGGTGGTTCAAACTGGCGCTGTGCAGCTCAGATGTAACAGATTTCGAATTAAATGTCACCACATTTAAATAAACAAACAAAACACAAGAAATTTGAAATACTGTCGTACACCACAAGCGCTAAGGTAAGTAGAATATCACCATAACATCCCTTTTGAGTTGCATGGAATGTTCTTAGGTCGAAAATTGTGTCTCCAGTTCTAATCAATTGTATGTAAGGTCTCCAGACATAGTTGACATGAAAGACAGGATAACAAAAAACAACCAATGTGTGGTAAATGTTATCAACACTTAAGCAATAGAAAAAGAAATCAGACTCCTCTATAAAACTAGGGTGGATCCAAAGCGTACCCCACTCACACTCTAAAGAGGAGGCATTAATCGCATCACGGTTTCTTTATGTGGTTAACCTTTCAATTTCTTATAACACCCAGTGTGATGAATAGGGAATTCAGCCCAACACCTCAATCGTTTGTTGTGGATTCCCAATGGAGGCAGATGATGCGTAGCCCAACACTCACACTCAAACGGTTGATGTAAAACACATAAAGGTATCTTTGACAAAAAGGAGTGTGAGTAGCCTACCATCTGGATTTTATCTATTTTTTAAAATTTTGGTTTTATTTAAAAAGGAGGATTTTATTTCTCTTTGCCACTTTTATGGTTTGGTCCATGTAATGCTGTATGATCTTTTTCATACACTTTCCTCAAAAAAATGTTTCCCCCGTGTATTGTTAAATAAATATTTGTAAACCTTCCTTCTTACTCCATTGTGAGTGCCAATATTTTTTTTCAATTTTGGGGTGTGCGGATAACTACATGGTCCGAACTACAAGCCATATTTCCCACCTGGAACCTAAAGATACCTTGATGGGATATACACAGCACATCGAATTGTGAGTTGGGGTACGCCATATTGACTGATCACCCCCACTTTGAGAAGTTAAAGATACCTTTATGGGCTTTTTATCAGCTCCCCGAGTGTGAGTGTTGGGGTACGCACACAATTAACTTCTAGTGGAATTACATCTGTGGTTTATTTGAGTCCAGCATATACTGCACCATCAAATAGAACCTCCCCAAAGATACCGCTATATATTTAGAACCCCCATTTTATATGTGAGTGGGGTACGCATTGAACCTATCTGCCTCAGAGATTTATTTACACATTGCATTTAAGATTCGCAAAACCTACTACACACTGGTTTGCTTGTTTTCTTTTTTCATATGATGCACATTGGGAGTTTCCATGAACAAAGCCAAAACCGCAAACTGAAATCTCTGTCCAGGACCTAAAGATACCTTGATAGGAGGTGTACAGCAGTCCAAACTGTGAGTTGTGGTACGCCATTACAAACTACTATTATCCCCTAGGAGAGAAAGATACCTTTATGTGTTTTACATCAACCGTTTGTTGTGGATTCCCAATGGAGGCAGATGATGCGTACCCCAACACTCACACTCAAACGATTGAGGTGTTGGGCTGAATTCCCTATTCATCACACTGGGTGTTATAAGAAATTGAAAGGTTAACCACATAAAGAAACCGTGATGCGATTAATGCCTCCTCTTTAGAGTGTGAGTGGGGTATGCTTTGGATCCACCCTAGTTTTATAGAGGAGTCTGATTTCTTTTTCTATTGCTTATAAGTGTTGATAACATTTACCACACATTGGTTGTTTTTTGTTATCCTGTCTTTCATGTCAACTATGTTTGGAGACCTTACATACAATTGATTAGAACTGGAGACACAATTTTCGACCTAAGAACCTTCCATGCAACTCAAAAGGGATGTTATGGTGATATTCTACTTACCTTAGCGCTTGTGGGGATACAATAGTGCTTATTAGATAAGCATCTGCTCCGCTTGGTTTGAAGGGATGCTGGTGGGATCCGAAAGGTAAGAACATAAAGCTATTGTTTTTAAATCAATTAAATTTCTGTTTGGTGCCAACTGCGCACGCAACACACGTAACACACGCACACACCGGTATTTTAATTGTGTACTTTGCATATCTACTCGCTTGTTGCCATTAGCATTGATTATTAGACACGTGCTGAGAAATTTGTTGCTATTTAGTTAAAAATATAAAAGTAATATTTAAGGGAGTAAGTGTAAAACACACATGCAGCCTGACCCAGTTATAAAGGTTTAAACAGGAGATACTGTGTGGTGCTTGGTAAGCGATTATAGTTGAATATCGTTTACATTTATAGAAGCGTGTTATTTGTGTTACTGCGGACGTATCCGGCCTGTGTACACGTGTCTCGGACAGCGTGCGAGACTGCGTACGCAACGCAAAGGCCTACACACGTGGCGTATTTTACGTAACGTCCGTACAGATACGCCCACTGAATACAAATCACACGATAGCATTGTTTTAGTTTAGGCGATACGGTAGCCACACGATAACAGCACAAATTTGTTCAGTTTCCAATATTTTAGTTTAAAAGAACCTTCTCTTATTGCATCACCTCTGGGATTAGCCTGTTCTACCTGAATGAAAGTAATTTTCTGTACAGAAAAATCAAAGTGTATATGAGTGAGCAAGAGTGAGTGTGCAAATAAAGGTTTTGTGAACCCAGAATTCGGGATCCCGTAGGAGACCACATCAGGTGAGTGGACACTTGGTGGCGTGGTAGTGGCTTTCTCACGTTAACATTGTATAAGGTATAAAGGAGCAAGGTAGCAAGTTACAGCAGAACATAAGGTCGGCGAAGTCAGAAATCCGCTGACCAGGCCAAGCGAAGTTCTGAAAACCCTGGCCTGAGAAAGGTCAGTGGTGAGAGCGCAGCCTCGGGGGTTTGCATAGTACCCATATAGGCCCGTTTTGAGATACGCTCCGGCTGAGGTTTCGTAGCCTAAACAACAGATTCCGTTGGTCGTCCGGCGGATAAGTAACAGTTACTTATACGCAGTGCGACTGTACCGCACATTAGTGTGTGCAATAGTTAGTTCAACTTGATACCCATTACGCGATTTGCGTACAATCGAGGGATCATAGACGCTATTTGTACACGCAGACGTGATTTGTGTAACAGTTTTTTTATTTTAAGGGAGTTTCGCTGTTCACTCAGGAAATCTCCAACGTCTGATATTTACTGGGAGGGGTAGCATACTCCCACACGCTCTCAGTAAATAATGGTTACGCAGGGCCCTAGGTTGGGTACGACCAGCATTGGGCACAGTGTTCGGTGTATTGGCCAACGTAGGCGTGAGTGGGTGAGAGCGTTCTGAGAACTTTCACTGTCGCCTTACCACTGAGTAATTTGGTTTTTGTAAGGATTAGCTGAGAAGGCAAAACCTGCAAAGAATGGGGGCCAGTTGCTCAAGTAAGGGACGATCAACAAGGGTTCACGTTGATATTCCGCGGCCCAAAGGGTCGGCGAGGTACATAATGTGTGAGAAAAATGGATCACACGCAGAGGTCTTATGCAATGAGTGGGAACGTATGACTGCGGACGATAGGGAACCGTTCCCTAGGGTAGGAGGTTTTAATCCTGAGGTGTTGCATAATTTAAGGAGAAGGATATGTCTGATAAAATCCGGAAAGCAACGGATTAGAACATTATGATTATTTACAGTTATGGCAACAGGAGGGGGAGATATAACGGGGATTAGCTCAAGCAGCTGGTTCCCACCCTAGCAGGAAACTGATAGCAACAGCACCACCACCACCGTACATAACAGGAGAGTGGCTACAGAGAATGGCATACTGGTATATGATAAAAGTGCACTTAATAAATGTATTAATGATAAGAGTAAAGTAGATAAGTGTATTGATGCTAATGCTAAACCGTGCAAGTTGTATCCCATCTTAAACTTCCCTCAGGGCTGCGACCAGGAAGATGAGCCCACCACGATATCGGCACTCTCTCTAGCAGCCACCATACAAGAGACTACAGTGGGCACGACCCAACCAGTAAGAGTAGTAGCGAAGGCCCCCTAGTGGAGGGACAGGTGAGTCACTCCCGTCAGGAACATTGCAATGCTTTGCCCGTGGTCCCGGACAGAATTAAGGACAATTATGTCTGAATTTCTCGATCCCAGGAAAGATCTAGCCGCATGTCAAAAGTTTATTAAAGAACTAGGTAACACCGCCGAGCCCAATAACAAAGATTGGCGGACAGTGCTAAGGGCATGTTTGCCCTCTAGTATTGACCCTGTGAAATTAATTACTGATTGTAAATTAGGTGCAGAGGTGGCTCTCACTGATGAATACAATCAGGGAAATGTTAAACAGATCAATCTGCAGTTAGGAGTATATTTCCCAACTGTTGTCAAGTGGAACAAAATTTTCTCCATTAGACAAAAAGAAGGTGAAACTGCTTCCGACTATTTCCATCGAGCACTGCAGGAAATGGCTAGATACACTGGGGTCCTGGACATTGAGGAAAGTGTGCATCATAGGGAGGTAGCGGTGTCCGTATTAATGGACGGCTTAAAGGAAGTGTTGAGAACAAGGGTACAGACCACTCTACCTGGTTGGAGAGGTATCTAGGTGGCTGCATTAAGAGAGTCCGCTGTCGGGCATGATCGGAACATCGTTAGACACAGGGAGTCACAGGAGGATAAGCTGATGGCAGTAAGTATACAGGCCCTTACAACAAGGCCACCTCAGCCTAAGCCCCAGACCCCTGATGGTAAGTCGTATGTGGTAAAATGTTATAACTGTCAGAGGGAAGGACATTACGCACGGAACTGCAACTCTAGAGACCCACATAAGGTATATCGACCCCCTAGACCAGAACATGACACACAGTATGGCGCACGCAAATGGGATCAGGGACCGCAGAGGAGAAGTTATGAGCCACATGCAAGGGAAAAAAAGGAGTACCCACCAAAGAGAGACTGGCAGGTCTCTGAAAATTCTCAATTACTCCCCTCACATATTGTAGCTGCCAACGCGCTGCGGGAGGGTCACACCTGTAGTCTGCAGCAAGTGAAATTAATTGCGAGCCTTGGAAGTGAACCCGAGGTCACAATTGATGTAGCTGGTAGATCACTACCTTTCCTTGTAGATACGGGGGCGGCCAAGTCAGTGTTAAATTCAACAGTGGGTATGAAAACCACTGGTAAAACAATTCCAGCAATGGGAGTAACAGGAGTAGTACAACACTACCCTTTAAGTAAACCAGCAGAGATTACGATAGGGCCTTTACAGACCAAGCACTCCTTTTTGCTAGCTGCATCGGCTCCGACTAATCTACTTGGGAGAGATTTACTGTGTAAGATGGGGTGTGTTCTTAGATATACCTGAGAATCACGCTCAGGTAGTGCAGGATATGCTAGACTCCCCTCAAAGGTTAATGTCACACACTGTTGTTACAGACAGATGTCCATCCAAGGTAGAGGAAATGATCTCCCAGATACCGGAGTCACTTTGGACCAAAGATGGACAAGACACTGGATTGATGGCAAATGTAGCTCCTGTAGTAGTTCAAGTAAAAGATGGTAGGATAGCTCCAAAAATCCCACAGTATCCTTTGAAGCCAGAGGTGGAGTTAGGAGTGTGCCCAGTCATAGCTGCAACAGGGCATCCTAGTTAGAATGTCCGGCACTGCCAATAGTCCCATCTTCCCTGTGAAAAAGAGTGGGGGGAGGGGTTACAGGCTAGTGCAGGATCTAAGGGGGATCAACAAAATAGTTGAGAGCCAATTCCCCGTAGTGCCAAATCCAGCTGTTATCCTTATGCAAATCCCTCCTACTGCAAAATTTTTCACTGTTATTGACCTCTGCTCCGCTTTCTTTTCGGTACCTCTGCACCCTGACAGCCAATACTTGTTTGCATTTACATACAGAGGAGTACAGTACACCTGTACTCGCTTACCACAAGGTTTCATTGACAGTCCAAGTATTTTCTCACAGGCTTTGCATGACTGTTTACAATCCTTTCAACCTGAGAGCGGATCAGTATTAATACAGTATGTAGATGACTTACTGCTGTGTTCTGATTCACTCGAATCGTCCTTGAGAGACACAAAACAACTTTTGTTTCATCTTTCTAATACGGGACACAAGGTTTCAAAGGATAAGTTGCAGTTATGCCAGACCAAGGTAAAATATTTGTGACTTTGCTTAAAACAAGGACTGAGACACCTCACCGCTGATAGAATACAGGCGATTCGCGACATGACTCTGCCACAAACCCAGCAACAGATCCGCACTTTCCTAGGAATGTGTGGGTACTGCCACAACTGGATCCCAGGGTTTTCCATACTAGCCTTACCTTTACAAGAGATGGTCTCGTCAAACAAACCAGATCGGATTTCGCACACAGATGAGTCCGAACTGGCATTTGAGAGACTAAAACAGTGCCTATCACAGGCACCAGCATTAGGTATGCCAGATTATGGGAAACCCTTTCAATTGTACGGTACGGAGAGTGCTGGGTGTGCGGCAGGTGTTTTAACCCAGAGACATGGTGATGCCAGCAGGCCGGTAGCTTACTACAGCGCTCAGCTAGACACCGTAGCACGATCTCTCCCCACATGCTTGCGAAGTGTTGCAGCGATAGCATTGCTAGTGAGTAAAAGCGAAGATGTAGTGTTAGGACACAACCTGACCATCCATACACCTCATGCAGTGTCAGCTTTACTGAGTTCTGCCCAAACCAGACACGTCTCATCAGCACGGTTTACAAGGTGGGAATTAGCACTAATGGCCTCTGTAAGCATCACCATAAGGAGATGCAGCGCACTAAATCCTGCAACGTATCTCCCAGGTGTGCCCGGACAGCCACAAAGGGTAGAGGATGATGATACGCATGATTGTATGGAATATTTGACCCAAAATTTCACGGCAAGGCCTGACATCAGTGACAACCCACTGGAAGATGTAGATTTTACTTTCTACACTGACGGTAGTTGTCACAGACAGACGGACTCGGGAGACTTGTGTACTGGATACGCAGTCGTAGATGACAAAGGTACCATAGAAGCAGAACCGCTAGGCCCACCTCACTCAGCACAAGTTGCTGAGCTGGTTGCCCTAACCAGAGTGTGTGAATTGGCTAAGGGTAAGTCAGCCAATATCTTCACGGATTCTAGGTATGCCTTTGGAGTAGTGCATGATTTCGGGGCCTTATGGCACCTCAGAAATTTCATGACGGCAGCTGGCACACCCGTGGCGCTTGCGACCCACATTAAAAGACTTCTAGCAGCGATACAAGAACATGACAGAGTGGCTGTTATCAAGTGTAAAGCCCACAGGTACAGCCAAGACCCAGTGTCACTTGGTAACACCCGGGCAGACGAAGCTGCTAAATCAGCAGCCAGTACCCCCATACAGACAGACATCACACAACTGATGGTATTCAATACCGTCAACACACAGAAATTGCATGAAATGCAAAATTTGTGTTCCCCACAGGAAAAGGCAATCTGGAGGTCAAAAGGATATGGCCAGGAGTCCTCAGGACTCTGGACAGATGGACAGGGTAAGCCAGTGGCACCCAGAGCATACCTTCCAAGTTTAGCTGAGGCGGCACATGGTCTGACTCGTCTAGGCAAAGAAGGAATGTGCAAGTTGGTAAGAGCATACTGGTGCGCGCCAGGACTCTCTTCTCATGCGGGTAAAAGAGCAATGACATGCCTTACCTGCTTGAGGAAGAATACTGGAAAGGCAATACCAACAGAACCATCCCATATCCCACCAACAGATGGCCCTTTTCAGGTAATACAAATTGATTTCATACAATTGCCACCCTGTAGAAATTTAAAATATGTGTTGGTTTGTATTGATGTGTTTTTAAATTGGGTAGAAGCGTTCCCCGCTGCCACAAATACTGCTGTTTACTGCAAAGAAAATTGTGCAGGAATTTGTGTGCAGATATGGTATCCCTAGGATAATTGAAAGTGATAGGGGTACCCATTTTACAGGTGAAGTCTTTCAGGTAATGTGCAAATGAATGGGAATTAATAGTAAGCTACATACTCCGCACCGCCCACAGGCGAGTGCGAAAGTGGAAAGAGTAAACAGCACTATTAAGAACAAGTTGAGCAAAGTGATGGCTGAAACTGGATTGTTGTGGCCAGAAGCTTTGCCACTTGTATTGTACAGCATCAGAACCACTCCCAGGTCCCCTCTTAACCTGTCACCCTGGGGATTATGTAATGATTCTAAATTTTCTACGCTCAGGTTGCCTGATTGACCGGTGGGAAGGACCGTACCAAGTCTTACTGACCAGCACGACAGCATTAAAGGTTGCCGAAAGAGAGACTTGTGTCCACTCGTCCAACTGTAAGAAGGTCGCTGACCCATAGAAAGCCCGGGACAAAGAACAGAGTGTAGATGAAATCGTATCACTGGAGTGCCTGTTCCGGGAAGGTTGAGAGGCAGGACTGTTGTCACGACACCTGAGCACAGAGAACTAAAAATAGTATTTTGGTACTTACCAGGTAAATCCTTTTCTTTGAATCCATAGGGGGCACTGGAGTACTCTTGGGATATGGACGGCTTCCGTAGGAAACAGCACTGAATATTTAAATTTAGCACACTCCACCCCTCCAAATCCCCGAGTACCTCAGTGTTTTTTACTGAGCCGAACAGGAACTATAGAGATGTTGACAATGGAGTATTACATATAACATAACGGACAACAACGGAGTTGACACATAACGTTACTGACAACTAAACAGTTAACACCATAACCAGCACTTGATAATTTGAACCAGTCGGTGAGAGTGTGTTACCATAAGATCCCCTGAACTTACCACAAACCAGGTAAAACTGCTCTGGGTGGGCGTCCAGTGCCCCCTATGGATTCAAAGAAAAGGATTTACCTGGTAAGTACCAAAATCCTATTTTTTTTTTCATCCACTAGGGGTCACTGGAGTACTCTTGGGACGTACCAAAGCTTCCCCCGTGGGCGGGAGAGCTGTTTGGCACCTGTAACACTAGGCGGCCAAAGCTAGATGCTGATGCCGCAAACGTATCAAACTTGTAAAAGCGCACAAACGTGTGCACTGATGACCATGTAGCCGCACGGCAAAGCTGCGTCGTAGAAGCTCCCCGACCAGCTGCCCATGAAGTTCCCACAGAACGTGTGGAATGAGCGGTTACTGATGTAGGCGGCTGTAACCTAGCCTGAAGGTAAGCCTGACGTATGGTCAGTTTTATCCATCTGGATAAGGTTTGTTTAGATGCTGGCCAACCCATCTTGGCAGTATCATATAGAACAAACAACGTATCTGTCTTACGAACTGAAGACGTTCTGGATACATAAACGCGTAATGCGCGTACCACATCCAGAGTTCCAGAATGTGCTGTCAACACAGGAACTACTATTGGTTGATTGATGTGAAAAGATGACACTACCTTTGGTAAGAAAGCGGGATTCGTCCGAAGTTCCGCTCTGTCATCATGAAACACCAAATACGGTGACTTGCATGACAAGGCACCCAAATCCGAAACACGCCTTGCCGAAGCTAAGGCTAGAAGAAAAATTGTTTTCCAAGTGAGAAACTTTATATCCACTTGCTGTAAGGGTCCAAAATATGAAGACTGTAAGAAATCTAAAACCAGATTCAAGTCCCATGGCGCTGTAGGTGGAATGAATGGAGGCTGTACCCTGCAGAAAAGTGTGTACCGACGACAACAGAGCCAATCGTCTTTGAAAATAAATTGACAACGCAGATACCTGCACCTTTAGTGTAGATAAACGCAGTCCTCCATCTAACCTCGTCTGTAGAAATAACAGAAGACGGGATAACGTGAAAGATGATGTCGGAAACTTACGAGTTTCACACCAACCTATGTAGGCACGCCAAATGCTGTAATAATGAGCTGCCGTAACTGGCTTCCTAGCTCGTAACATGGTTGGTATAACCGATTCTGGAATGCCCTCTCTTCTTAAGAGGGCGGTCTCAACAGCCACCCCGTCAAACGCAGCCACGCTAAATCGGGGTAAATGAACAGACCCTGTTGTAACAAGTCCGGACATAGAGGGAGCGGCCAAGGTTCGTCTGCGAGTAGTCCGCGGAGATCCGAGAACCAAGCTCTCCGAGGCCAATGAGGCGCCACTAGTATGACTGTGACAGACTCTCTTTTGATCCGTTTTAGCACCAGAGGGAGCAACGGAAACGGTGGAAACAGATACACAAGGCTGTACGGCCACGCGATTGTGAGAGCATCCACCGCCACTGCCTTTGGATCTCTCGTTCTGGACACATACTGGAGCGTTTGGTGATTGTGTCGAGACGCCATCAGGTCCACCTGAGGATAACCCCACCGCTGAACCAACATGTGAAACACTTCTGGATTTAATGCCCATTCTCCTGGATGAAAATCCAGACGACTGAGATAATCCGCTTCCCAGTTGTCCACTCCCGGAATGAACACTGCCGACAATATCACCTGGTGGTATTCCGCCCAACTGAGGATTCGAGCTACTTCCCGCATTGCCATGCGGCTTCTCGTTCCTCCTTGTTTGTTAGTGTATGCGACCGCCGTCGCGTTGTCTGACTGCACCTGGACAGTGTGAGACCGAAGCATGTGTACTGCTTGTCGTAGCGCATTGTAAATTGCGCGGAGTTCCAGGACATTTATAGACAGCAATCTTTTGTGATCTGCCCAGAGACCCTGGAGCTGACAATTTTGAACTACAGCTCCCCAACCTCTGAGACTGGCGTCCGTCGTTAGAATTATCCAATTCCAGCCTCCGAACAGTTTTCCTGCGGTTAGATTGTGTTCCTTGAGCCACCAGAGCAGAGACACCTTTGCCCTTGGCGACAACCTCAACCTGTAGTGAATCTGCAGATGCGAGCCCGACCACTGTGCGAGCACATCCAGTTGAAATGGACGCGAGTGAAATCTTCCGAACTGAAGTGCTTCGAAAGCCACCACCATTGTTCCTAAGAAGCGAATGCACAAATGTACCGACACTGTGCGTGGCTTGAGCACTAATTGTACCAGATGTCGTAGAATCTGTACTTTCTGTTGTGGTAGGTAAATTCTTTGATTGACCGTATCGAAAATCATACCTAGGAATTGAAGGCGTTGAGACGGAATTAGATGTGATTTCTTGAAGTTGACAATCCAACCGTGGTGAACCAGTGCATTGTACGTTAGCAGCGCATGTTGGAGAAGTATGTGTTGAGACGGGGCTTTGATGAGCAGATCGTCTAAATACGGAACTATTGTCACTCCCAGGGATCTGAGATGAGCTATCATCACAGACATCACTTTGGTGAACACCCGAGGCGCTGACGATAGGCCAAACGGTAGAGCCTGAAACTGGTAATGGTTCTGGCGTATTGCAAACTGCAAGAATCTCTGATGAGGCTGCCAAATTGGAATGTGTAAGTACGCATCCTTGAGATCTAGCGCAATCATGAATTCCTTTGGCTCTAAACCCGCAATCACGGAACGCAGAGATTCCATCTTGAATCTGTAGTAAGTTACGTACCGATTGAGACCCTTTAAGTTCAATATTGGTCTGACTGAGCCATCCGGCTTCGGTACCACAAACAGACTGGAATAATAAACCTGACCCTGTTGATGTACAGGGACAGGAATCAAAACTGCTGAATCCAGTAGGGACTGAATGGCAATTTGCAGAACCGCCCTCTTGTCGTCCGACAGAGGCAATCCTGTCTTGAAAAACCGCAGTGGCGGAAGACAGTCGAACTCTATTTTGTAACCTTTTAACACTAAATTGCGAATCCAGCCCTCCGCGGATGTGTGGAACCACGCCCCATGGAACTTCTGAAGGCGTGCTCCCACAATTGGAGAACCGAGATGGGCTGGTAGCCCGTCATGCCACTGGCTTGTCGGTAACCTTAGCGTCCTGACGACTTGTGTTGGTTTGTTGGAAACCACGTCCACGACCATGTCTACCAGGCTTGGCTGTTCCTCTGCCACGTCCTCGAAAGGACTGAGGTCTAAAGGATTTGAATGAAGGTCCAGCGTACCTCCTTCTTGGTACCGGTGGAGGCAATGGTAAGAAAACCGACTTACCTCCGTAGCCTCAGCAATCCATGTGTCCAATTCAGGACCAAACAACTTCTTGCCATCGTAAGGCAACGCCTCTATACCTCGTTTGACCTCTGCCTCCGCTTGCCAAGCACGCAGCCAGAGTGCTCGTCGTACTGTAACTAGCGATGATGAAATACGAGAAGTGAGCTGACAGACATCAGTAGAAGCTGTACATAGATACTCCGCAGCCTCACGCATCTGATCAGCAAGAAGTATAAGGTGATCGTCATGTAAGGCAGACTTAAGTTCTGTTATCCATACTATGAGCGCCTTAGTGACCCAGATACCAACCAAGCCAGGTCTCAGCAGCACTTCTGCTGCTACACACATGGACTTTAGCATAGTTTCTATCTTGCGATCTGAAGGATCTTTAAGCGTAGTAGCCGCTGGCACTGGTATGGTTAATTTCTTGGTAAGCTTCGACACTGACGAATCAACTATTGGTGGCTTCTCCCATGTACATGTTACCGAGTCTGGAATTGGGTAACTAGACTTAAATCTGCGAGGTATAGAAAACCGTTTATCTGGATTCTGTCGTGTTTCTACTAACATCTGATTAAGAGACTCTGACACAGGAAAACTTATTGGAGTTCTTTGTTGTTTAGTAAATACGACCTGATCATTTGTGAGAGGCTCCTCAGTTTCTGTAAACTTCAGAGACTGACGCACCGCTCTGATGAGATTATCAATGCCTGGGCTGTTAAAATCCTCACTATCTGACTCCACTTCGCCCTCCTCACCCTCATCTTGTGCCGTGAGGTCTGGCATGGAATCGTCAGAATGCAACATAGCCGAAACAGGTAAATCATAAGACATATGAAATTTATCCCCTCTACCCAAAATGGATTTGGACCTTTCGCAAGGCTGAGAGGCCTCCGGTAGTTCTGGCGTTCTCACCCTAGACTCAGATCTTGCCGTTTCCCGCTCCTGTCGAGCGGCGGTCAATTCTGATTGCAACCCAGCCAGTACATTGGCTAGCATTTCCCAAGGAGGGTTCGGGGAGGAAATTGGCTTTAAAACCGGAGCAGAAATTGTATTCTGAACCGAATCCACAAAACATACTGTACATGTGGTAGATCCATCCGGTAACGCACTGTTACAGACTTTGCAATTATGCTTTTTAATTTTTGCTGGTGCCTTACTCATTATGGCGACAGACAATACAATACACAAACAGACACTTGCACGACTCAGTAAAATAGTACCAAGGTGTCTCTATATATATATATATATATATATATATATATATATCTGGCCAAGTGCAGTACACGTGGCCAGTACTATGAAATGTGATCCCAAATTCCCACTAGCACCTCTGCGCCTCCGATGGAGTAGAGATGTAGTACTGGAACGTTCTGGAATCACAGCAGGAAGACACAGGAAGCATGGTTAAAAACGGCTGCCATGCTATGCTTACCCATATAATCACAGTACAGGTTACATTAGCTTAAAGTGACATTTTTCCTGTGTAATTAACCCTGCAGCCTAGCATACTGCTATTGCTGCAGGGTATCCCCCCTCATGCCGCTTATTGCCTGTATATCACCGCTGTAATGCCCCCCCTCCCCTGTACTGCGTGCAGTGCGGGCGGCAGCGAGCAGCGTGTGGGGCTGCCAGCCGGAGCCGGGTATTGGGACGCAGGGACCGACAGCGGGGAGCGCGTATTGAAGCGCTCTGAGCAGCGCCGGATCAGCGGTGAGGGCCGGCGACGGCCGGAGCAGCGGTGGGGGCTGGCGACGGCGGCCAAGCAGCTGTGGGGCTGGTGACGGCCGGAGCAGCGGCGGCGGGCTGTAGAGGGATCCCTGGGTTAGCATATAAACAATGTCCCCACACAGCGGGACTGCCCCGTTTCACATACCTGCACTCCTGCTGCTGTGGTAAGGCTCCGACGGGGCTTCTCAGTAAGCGCCGGCCAGCCTGTGTGCAGGAGATCTGTGTGGCTGTGAGGGAGCTCATTCAGTGAGGACCGACACGCCACTGCTGCTATCAGCAGCTGCACTATCCCTGACCCTGCCTTTTGGAAGAGGGAAAGGGATGTGTATAAAATAGAAAAAATATCCTAAAAAAAGAAAAAATTCAAAGTAATTGTGGACTCAGCCACAGAGCTGTTACTACTTCGAGCACAGAAAAAACACTAAGGTACTTGGGGATATGGAGGGGTGGAGTGTGCTAAATTTAAATATTCAGTGCTGTTTCCTACGGAAGCCGTCCATATCCCAAGAGTACTCCAGTGACCCCTAGTGGATGAAAAAGAAAGACCAGAGGCGGTTGTCACACCAGTTTTCTTTCCCTTCTATTATTTTCTTTACCTCCCATTACCACTCTTTCTTTCTCCTCCTGCAAGATGAACTTACCCCAAGAGACTGCGTTCCGGGTTTTTGTGTTGAGCCTGTTGTTGACCAGAGCAGTTTGTTTCGGTGAGAGTACCAGAGAGCTCGAGAGAGGATCTGGAATGGGTTCTGATGACAAGGACGGATTAGTAGAATTCCAAGAGCAACACAGTTACCGAGCAAAGGCGAGTATCAGAAAACGATCTGTTAGCCATGACACTAGGAGACATTGTGAAGGATTGTTAGCTGAGGAGAATTGTATCTGTAGGAATTGTGAAAACATAGTTGTGGACGGGTGCATCCAGAGATGTCAGTCCAGCCTTAATATCAACATGGACCGTCATCCATTGAGTGATTATCACTCATTAGTGGGGAAGGTTTTAAACCAAATAGAATGCTGGGTGTGCTCACAAGTACCTCAAGGTCAGAGCAAGTCATGACTAGTACCATACCCTTTAACACTAGATGAGGTACTTGAATTAAGGGGTGGGAGACCGGTGGACAAGAAATTTTATATTTCTAGTCCTCCTAGTTTGAAGCTCTACCAATATCATGTGGATAGGTCCTTAGTATGTTTCAACGTTTCCAATCCCCGAAAGCCGGGAAATTGGGAAGTGACATGGAATAATCAAACCATGGCATTTTCACACAGAGCTGACATAATGCCTGTAGACCCTGAACTTATACGCCAAATAGCCAACGGAGGGAGATATTTTCGGTACAGGTATACTCTAGGAAGTAGGACCATGCGGGTTGGAGAAGTATCTACAGGGTACTGTGCGCATATCATACAGCCTGATACGTGTACTGAACAAATGAGAGAGTTAGGGATAGGATTTTTCACCTGGAAGGTTTGCAATATGGTGATGTCATATTCTGTCCCATATGTTCTCCCCGATGATGCATATTTCATATGCAGGAGGAAGGCGTATAAGTGGCTTGCCCCAAACTCAGAGGGATTGTGTTGCATTGGAAGAGTGTTGCCAGAAGTAATGACCATTACCCATGATAAGATGAAAGACTTTCACCGCAATGCTCAAGCTCCTTACACTCACTACGAACACATTGTTAAGAGACACCTTGTAGATAGGACAGAGCACGCAGCCTCTGATTTGATCCATGAATCCACAGGGATTCACTTCCTACTTGCATTAGATATCACCCATACTGCCAGAGGAATTATACATTTTAGGTATATTAATGCGCTACCGAACCTGATAGACAATATCACCAAGATGTATGACGACACCTTCAGGTATACTGGGAGAGAATTGCAAGCTTACAAAACGGAACTGATCCAGCACAGGATGGTTCTCAATTACATCACAGCGGTGACAGGCGGGTATTGTGTCACCATAGCAACTCAGTATGGTGTGAAGTGCTGTACGTATATCACAAACAGCACCGATGACCCAACCGAGGTCATAGATCAAAAGATGGACGATATCTTGCAGTTGAAGTGGGAGTTCCGAAGGAGACACAACCTTACCCTTACTGCTGTGAGTAATGAACTGACCGGCTGGGTCTCATGGTTGAACCCACGCAATTGGTTCTCAGGTTTAGGAGAATGGGCTCAAAATGTTATCGTGAATGTAGGAAAATTTCTCTTGTGTATCCTGGGAGTTGTCATAATGATTGGTTTGATATTTAGATGTGTTCGGATTTTAATGCAGTGCAAGCGCAGTACCAAATTGATGAGTTTGAGGAGTGAGGGCATTGTTACAACAACTGGTTTAATTTATGACCCATCAATTGAGACAATGTTGTGATAAGACGTGATTCCACTGTCCGTTTCTTTCACACGTTTCTCCTTTGTTTTTCTCCAAGGTAAAAAGACATCCACTTGGAATAAGATTTTGATGGGCATTTCCACAGACTTTGAGAGACACTTTAGAGACAATAACTTTTTATGGACACTTGAAAGACTTTGATTATCACCCACAGCAAGGATACAGCCATCCGGACAAGACTTCAACAGACACCCATGGACAATTGCACACATTATCATATGAATGCATTTGTGACACATGTTTCTTATCTTCATCTTTACAACCTTCAGGTAGTGGCACACATAGTCGACAGGTGATATAGGTACATATATTAGCTTTCACATGTTTCTCCCCCTCCATGTATCATCATCTAATGTGCACCCCATTTGTTGGAACAAGAAGCTGAAAAGAGCTCGGTAGTGTTTGTTGGCCCACTTACAGACCCTTAATACGGGATAAGAAGGATTTAATGTATACTTCGCAATACCTCTAAGCTTATCTAGAACATGTACGGCACGATGATACATGCCCCTCAGACATGAATTTCATACATACATGCTTTTACTATCCCACTAGGTCATACATTTCACACCTTCTCCTTTCCTCCCTCCACCCAATCATTTATAGGTATTTCATTGTATTGTATATTTTTATGCTTAATTGTTTAGATAGTGGCAGTTATTATTGACTGCCAAAGTGTGGACTGTCAAAGTCGAAAAATATCATGATGCATATCCCTTGTACTAACCCCTCATGTACACGCGCGTTGCTCGTGCACCTGGTCCCCCGTGTGTACACATACCCGCAAGTTGCGTAAGAGACGCTCCAGCGACTCGTGCGCATGATATGTGTATTTACGGCGGAGTTTGTGAGCGTGTAGTGTGCGACTCGAACGTAGCATATTTAACTCAAGTAGTGCATTTTGTAGATATTGTTCCCCTAGACCATGTCAGCGAGTAATGTTAGTTTAAACAGTTCCTGGACAGAGAGATTCCTCTTTGCATGATAGGTAGGGTCAGATAAAGGTTAAAAGGTGGTGTCTAGTATCCAGCTGTAGGGTATTTTAAGGGTAACATTTTGGTGTTAGTTAGGAAAGGATCGCTCGCTCCTGCGTATAGTTATGTACAGAAATAGATTATGAACATTTAACTGTATTTGCTGTAAATTACACATGCGGCGGGAATCCAGAGGATACCTCCCACCAGAGCAGTTGGGGAAAGACACAGCCCACCTGTTCAAATCCACCTATGACCTTTCCTGTAATGTAGAGACACATCCCTGTGTCCAATGAACAATGAGATTACAGGTACCATTGTATTGTGAATGTATGTTGTGTATATAAAGACCACTGTTGCCTGGCCGGACTCAGACTCTGAAGGCTTTCTCCCTGAATAGCTGAGGACTGGATCCAGGTCGCGCTTGCGAACGATTCCCCACGTATGTATATTCTCTGTAGCCATTATTATTCTCTGTTATTCTGTTAGATGTCTGTGTTAGCTTGTAGTGTATAACTTGTATTTGTTTTCCCTTTTTCTCTGAATAATCTGCTGCGGGGTTAGAGCCCAGTGGTTTATACAAACCGGTGTTGTGTTTTCACTTTTCTGCAAAGGGCTTTTCTTAGCGTCTCAATCGCTATAACAGCATTAGCATTGTTAAGGTTTTTAAGCATTACATCGTCACACTATTTGACTACTATGGTTTAGAGTATAAGCATATTCTTACTGTATTTTATTAACAAGGTTTACTGTATATCAATCTGTGAGCGTACGTGCCGCTCGTGTGCTTCGCCCATGGCGTAGCGTCTGCTATGCTAAGTGCGTACCCATACGGTACTCAGTACGCAAATAGCGTACTTAATCCGTAGTGTGTGTAATAAGTCTAGCGGCCATAGCGGCTCCACGGTAATAGTATAGTGTATAGCTTTATATTTTAAGATAATAATTGACATTATCACACCCAAGGGGGAAGCTTTGGTACGTCCCAAGAGTACTCAAGTGACCCCTAGTGGATGAAGAAGAAAATAGGATTTTGGTACTTACCAGGTAAATCCTTTTCTTTGAATCCATAGGGGGCACTGGACACCCACCCAGAGCAGTTTTCACTAGCTTGTGGTAAGTTTGGAGACCTTATGGTAACATGTTATAACCATCTAATTCTGATGTTATATAGATTTTCAATTATCGTGTCAACTTTTTAGTTGTCCGTTTTGTTAGGTGTCAACTTTATTGTTGTCCGTTATTTTATAATGTTATATGTAATTCTCCATTGTTCACCTCTCTGTCGCTCCTATTCGGCTCAGTAAAAAACACTGAGGATCCTGGGAGTATGGAGAAGGGAAGAGGAGGGTTACACATTTAAATATTTAAATGTGCCTTCCCTGCTGCGCACCGTCCATATCCCAAGAGTACTCCAGTGCCTCCTATGGATTCAAGGAAAAGGATTTACCTGGTAAGTACCGAAATCCAATTTTTTTTACTCCCAAAAATTACATGTAAACGTCCACATGCCTAATTAGTCATTGGTGGGGAAGGGGGGGGGGGGGGTTCAGCACGGTGTACCGACATTAACCTTTTCCCTCTCGCCCTCCGTGAGGTGCGTCCAAAAAAAGAGTTTACTCTGACAGGTTATAATTGGATTGCAAAATGAATTGTCAGTGTGAATTTGTGGAGAACACGGCCCCTCGCACCTGATTGTATTGAGCCCTTAGACGGATGCAGTAAGCTGCGCAGTATAGTGACTTAGTCGCTGCTAATCGCAGTGAGATTCCGGCGGTGACTATCAGGAGGAAAGCCCAGACTTTGACTGAGAGATTTTCAGGTTTTTTTAAAGTGGCAATCACTTACACTGCAAAACCAGGCTGATCTTACTGTGTAAATGATTGCTACAAATCTCTCACTTTCTGAAACTCTGACTGTTACATTTGACCCGTTGTCTGCCCGCTTTGGGTAATTTTTTTTTTTTTTTTACGGAATTAATAAAAGGAGGAGAAGGAAAAAAAGGTCCCCCTCCACCACAACCGTTTTTTTAAACTGGCGATATCTATGTTAGAGAAGACATTTTCCAGCAAGCCTGTCATAAAGGCTACCAGGCCATGCTAACCCTTGGAAACCCACAAGTGCAAACTTACCATAGGATCCAGGACCTAGGACCTGCAAGGGCCTGTGGAAAGAAAAATATTTGAAGAAGAAAATTCCCACACGTTCCCCAATTTATGAGCATCCTGGTAACAAAACACATACAAGTAACAGCCATCTGTCTCCCTCTCACTATCAGTCCACCCATTGCCTGTCTAGAATCTAAGCTTTTGCAAGCAGGGCTCTCTCTTTCTCTGCGGTCTCTACGTGATTACACTATCTGCATATCAGCCGTGTACTGTGTCCTTACACTGTGTACTGCTCTTATGGCACCATGTATATGACATATAATAATCTCCTCTTACATCTCTTGGTCTTTACTCCCAGTCACCCTGTAGCACCCCCTCTAGATGTCCTCCTCTCTGACGTTCCATCCTGTGCTCTCTATATGTCAGGTGTCTCGTCACTGGTTATCCTGTCTACTGGAATGGGGAAGTCTCTGTGTTATCAGCTGCCGGCATATATGTACGCCAAGAGATCCCCCTGCATCGTGCTGGTTATATCTCCACTGGTCTCACTAATGGATGATCAGGTACTATGAGTCTTTATTCTGTTAAGTACTAATTACTAAGAATGCGTCCTTCCTTCCTCTTCAGTTATTGATCTGCTGTATTCTCCACGTGGCTCTGTCATTACTTGTGTTGTGTATGTATTACGGAGTATATGTGTAAGAAGTATGCTGATTCTGGGGAGGCCCATGCAGGACCCTATGGACTTGTTGCTGTGTGGTATGTATTGCTGGTGAGGGGTACAGGCAGCATATTAGTTGTGTGATGTTATGTTATCATCTTTGTTTGTGAAATACCAGGGGTTTATGGCAGTGTGCACCCCCCCCCCCCCCCCCCCGCCCTCCTCTCTGAAAGAGGAACTCTATATATAGCAGTAAGTCTTTGATTTGGCTGTGAGAAGACCATTGGCGAGGGCCAAAAGTAGTGGAGAGAGTGGACACCAAAGAAGTGACTTAGCGGTGAGACATAGACAGGCCCAGGAGCTTAGGTAACTTGGAGACATTTGGTAAGAGAGAGAGAGAGAAGGTGGCTAGAAAGAGTCTAGTGACTGTTTCTTGAAGACATGTGAGACTAAAGTGTGCTTGGAAGAAGAGGGACTGAAGAGATGGATAAGATGGGAGCAAGTATCTTGAGAGAAAAGTGTGAGGAGAATATCTGAGGGTGGAGATGATTTGCAGAATGATTGATTTAATTTTGGTAGTAAAGTAGGTGGGAAAGAGTATAAAGGAGCAGAGGTTTGAAGTGAGACTCTTGAGTGTGAGATACGGCAGAGCCGGAGGACGGAGGCATTAATGAAGTCATGGTAGTCATTGGGAGTGAGTTTAGAGTACCAGGGCTGTGAAGCAGATCTGCAAAGCCTGACATTGATGGCTTGGTCAGCAGAGTCAAGAATGAAGGTAATGGTGGAGTTGTAGAGTGAGCCAGCTTGTTCAGGGCAGAAATGTATGTCGTGGCTGTGAGTGAGATTGTGTCCAGTGAGGAGAAAGAGAGTAGGGTCAATAGAAGCAAGAATGTCCAGTGGGCCAGGCAGCAACGTATGTCTAGAAATTTAGAGGGGGGACTATTAAGGTCGTAGATGACCACAATACAAATATGAATAGGGTGGCAGAGTCGGACAGCGTAAAGGTTAATGGATCAGGGGGTTGAACTCTGAAGGTGAGAAGGTCTTCCTTGCCATCCCTTTGATAGAGAAGCCCCACACTGAGAGCAGTAGGGAAAGTGGTGTCAGTCAGGAGGACTCACATTTGTGTAATTGTGTGGTGGTTAAGTGGGTTAGAGGTAAATCGGTCATGGATAAAGAGGTGTTTGTTACATACCAGAGGGCGCAGTAGAAATGGAGCAGTGACAAGAGGTAATGAGGTTGGATGGTCTGATGGTGCATTTACATTGTTCAGAGGAGTAGCTGGGTGAGAAGGGGGAATGAAGCGATAGGACAGGAACCAGAGGCATAGCTAAGAGGGAAAGGAAGGTGAGATGTTACTATGTGAGGAAGAGTAGGGGCGGATGAGTGGGAGAGACGTGTAGGGAGTGGCAGGAAATAAGGGAAGGCATAGTAGTAAGGGTAAAGAGAGAAAGGGGTATAGACGGGTCCACCAGGAGCCATTGGCACTTTAAGAGTTTAATAGTGTGGGCTGGCTCCTCCCTCTATGCCGCTCCTACCAGACTCGGTTTAGAAAATGTGCCCGGAGGAGCCGGTCACAGCTAGGGGAGCTCTACAGAGTTCTCTTAAAAAATAGTTTTTTATTTTACAGGGAGGCTGCTGGCGACAGCCTCCCTGCAGCAAGGGACTGGGGGGAAGAGCAATGTCCGCCTTGCGGGGTCTTGAGCCACTGCTCCCACTGACTGGATGTTCGCTGCAGAGGGGTCTGATCGCGTCCCGCCGCAGGGGAACGCTCGCCCCGGCAACCAGCTGCCACCCCCTCAGGTGCTGAAGATGTGGCGAGTGAGTCACTTTTCCCCCTTGCAAGCGGGGGGACAGTGTGAAGAGGGCGGCTAGAGGGTAGGAGCGCGGTCTTAACCACGCTCCTGGAAGGCTCAGCGGTACTGTGGTGTGGCGCTGGGGGGGGGGGGGTACCCTGGGCCAGCTCCGGACCCTACACTGGACACATCAAGCCTGTCGGGGTCTGCGGATCCAGGCCAGCACAACTCCTCCGGCCAGTATAATCATTCAGAGAGCGGGAAGACAGCGCCATTGAGAGGGCGGAGCTTCTCCTCAGAGCGGACCCAGCAGCGTTCAGCGCCATTTTTCTTGCTTGCACTCACTGCCAAGTGGAGCCAGGTCCCTCCAAAGTAATCTCCAGTTATCTGTACGGTACCAGGGGGTTGTAGAAGAGAGGGGAGGCTGTATTATAGGCTGTGTCACCTATTAAGGGGCACAGCCAGCGCGGGTTTAGGGTCTCCCTATACTCAAATAGCGCTGTCTGTGGGTTGGCTCCAATCTTTGTGTCTCTCTGCCACTCTTAGGGGGAAACTCTGAGGTGTGTGACAACATGTCTAGGGACACTGTTTCATATGCTGCAGAGGATTTGTCTTCCCAGGAAGACTCCATACCATGTAATCAGGATTGCACTGTTTTAGCATAGATCCCAGCTAGAGAGCCGGAATGGTTAGTCTCTCTGAGGGGGACTATTTATCAGATTCTGATAGGGTGGCTAGGACTGAGCATGCCACTCGGGTCCTCCAGTCCTCTATGGTTGTATGGTCTGATACTGCCTCCTCGGGGTTCCCTGCGGTACATTCTCACAAACGTGCACTTGCAATTATGCATGATGACACGGACACCGACTCTGACGCTGCAGACGGGGATGTGTTGAGGGGGACAGCATGACTTGCCAAGGGGGTGCAGTTGATGATTGAGGCTGTTAGGGATGTGTTACACATTACTGGCACAGCTCCTGAGCAGGTGGAGGAGGCCTTCTTTACAGATAATAAGAAGCCCTCACCTTCCCGGCGTCCAAAGAATTAAATGCTATCTTTGAAAAGGCATGGGATACTCCAGAAAATAAATAACAGATTCCCAAGAGAGTCTTGGTGGCTTTTCCCTTCCCTGAGGAGGATAGGAAGAGATGGGAGTCTCCACTGATAGTCGACGCCTTTGTCTCCAGGCTGTCTAAACAGGTTTTATTACCGGTCCCGGGATCTACCGCGTTAAAGGACCCGGCAGCTCACAAGGTGGATGCTACGCTGAAATCCATTTACACGGCTTCAGGGGCTATATTGCGGCCTACTATAGCCTGTGCATGGATTGCTAAAGCTATTGCCAGGTGGTCAATCATTCTGCAGGAAGAATCGACTACGCTGGACAAAGGTGACGTTGATTTATTTTTACGTAATATTCAGGACTCTGCAGGGTTCCTGGTGGATTCCATGAAAAACCTGGGTTCCATGGCTGCGGGGATCTCCTCCATGTCCGTCTCGGCTTGCAGGGGTCTCTGGCTGTGCAAGTGGTCTGCGGACGCGGAATCCAGGAACTCTGTGGAGGGCCCACCGTACAGAGGTCAGGCTCTCTTTGGGGAGGCGCTGTATGCGTGGATTTCCGCTGGTAAGTCTCCTTTTCTCCCCTCAGCTGCACCGGCTACGAAGAAGCCTTTTACACCAGCCACATCACAGTCCTTTCGGCCCACGAGGTCTAGAAAGAACAAACCTTCGAACACTTTCTTCAGCGGTGGTCGTGCCAAAGGAAAGATTCCCAAGTCCAGAAGCCTGCTTCTGATACTGATACCCCTAAGTCCTCCGCATGACGGTGGACAGGTAGGCCTGGAGAAAGGTCAGGTGGGGACAAGATTCCGTCCGTTCAGCCATGTCTGGGTGTTGTCTGGCCTGGACCCCCGGGTCCTGGATATAGTATCCAGGGGGTACAGACTGGAGTTTCAAGATCCCCCCACCTCACCGTTTCTTCAAGTCAGACTTGCCAGCTCTGCTTGCGGAAAGAACAATTCTTCTGGAGGCCATCAAAAAATTGATGGTGTCAGAGGTCATTGTTCCAGTTCCACCTCAGCAGTGGAACAAGGTTTATTATCCTAACCTTTTTGTGGTACCAAAACCGGATGGTTCGGTACGGCCTATTCTAAATTTAAAGTCTTTGAACCCTTATCTCAGGGAGTTCAAATTCAAGATGGAATCTCTGAGAGCTGTCATCTCAGGACTCACGGAGGGGGAGTTCCTGGTGTCGCTGGACATCAAGGATGCTTACCTCCACATTCCCATTTGGTCGCCGCATCAGGCATATCTCAGGTTTGCACTGTTAAACGATCACTATCCGTTCCAGGCGCTGCCGTTTGGCCTCTCCACAGCACCAAGGATCTTCACCAAGGTGATGGCGGAGATGATGGTTTTCTTCCGCAAGCAGGGGGTGAACATAATTCCATTTCTGGACTATCTCCTGATCAAGGTGTCGTCCAGGGAGAGGTTGTTGCGATCCATCGCGCTCACGACACAGCTGCTCAGGAGGCACGGTTGGATCCTGAACCTTCCAAAGTCTCATCTGAAGCCGACAAGGAGGCTGTCTTTCCTGGGAATGATCCTCGACATGGAAGTGCAGAGGGTTTTCCTCCCGGTGGAGAAAGCATTGGTAATTCAAACAATGGTCCAGGATGTCTTGAAGCCTAACCGGGTATCAGTTCATCAATGCATCCGCCTTCTGGGGAAGATGGTTGCCGCCTACGAGGCTCTGCAGTACGGCAGGTTTCATGCTCAACCTTTTCAGCTGGACCTCTTGGACCAGCGGTCGGGCTCTCTCTTACACATGCACAAGAGGATACGCCTGTCTCCGAAAGCCAGGATTTCACTCCTCTGGTGGCTACATCTTCCGCACCTTCTGGAAGGCCGAAGGTTCAGAATTCAGGACTGGATCCTTTTAACCACAGATGCAAGTCTAAGAGGTTGGGGTGCAGTCGCTCTGGGGGAAACCTTTCAGGGAAGGTGGTCGAATCAAGAATCCCTTCTCCCAATAAACATCCTGGAGCTAAGGGCCGTGTGCAATGCTCTTCTGCAAGCAGCACACCTTCTACAGGATCGGGCTGTTCAGGTGCAGTCGGACAACGTGACCACGGTGGCCTACATAAACTGACAAGGCGGAACGAAGAGCAGGGCTGCCATGTCAGAGGTGTCAAGAATCCTCCTCTGGGCAGAAAGACACGCGGTGGCGATGTCGGCAATCTTCCGGGTGTAGACAACTGGGAAGCAGACTTCCTCAGCCGCCACGATCTCCATCCGGGAGAGTGGGGCCTCCACCCTGAGGTGTTCGAGGAGGTAACCGGTTGGTGGGGGGTTCCTCACATAGACATGAAGGCCTCCCGCCTCAACAAGAAGCTGGGGAGGTACTGACCCAGGTCAAGAGACGGCGGTGGACGCACTGGTAACACCGTGTGTGTTCAAGTCAGTGTATGTGTTCCCTCCACTTCCTCTGATACCAAAGGTTCTTCAGCTGGTGAGAAGAACAAAGGTTCTGGCAATCCTCATTGCTCCGGACTGGCCAAGGAGGGTTTGGTACGCGGATCTGCTGGATCTTCTGCTGGAAGATCCAATGTCCTTACCTCTTCGGGAGGATATGCTACTGCAGGAGCCGTTCGCTTATCAAGACTTACCACGGCTACGTTTGATGGCATGGCGGTTGAATGCCATATCTTAGCTCGGAAAGGTGTCCCGAGTGAGGTTATTCCTACCCTGATACAGGCTAGAAAGGGGGTAACATCTAAACATTACCATCGTATTTGGAAAAAAATATGTTTCTTGGTGTGAATCCAAGAAATTTCCTGCGGTGGAGTTTCAACTTGGACGTTTGCTCTTTTTCCTGCAAGCAGGTGTGGATATGGGCCTGAGATTGGTCTCCATCAAGGTCCAAATCTCTGCTTTGCCCATCTTCTTCCAAAAACAATTGGCTGTCCTCCCTGAGGTTCAGACCTTTTTGAAAGGGGCTCTACATATCCAGGCTCCCTTTGTGGCGCCGACGGCTCTCTGGGATCTGGACGTGGTGCTGCAGTTCCTGCAATCTGCTTGGTTTGAGTCTCTGCTGGAGGCTGACATCAAGATTCTCACGTGGAAGGCAGTCACTTTGTTGGCCTTAGCTTCTGCTCGACGTGTGTCGGTATTGGGGGCTTTATCTTGTAAGAGTTCCTATCTGATCTATGTGAAGAGGACAGCTCGTCATCGAAAGACTGACTCCTTGTTTGTCCTCTGTGATCCCAAGAAAATTGGGTGTCCTGCTTCTAAGCAGTCGATTTCATGCTGGATCAGGTTCACCATCCAGCATGCATATTCTACGGCAGGATTGCTGTGCCCAAAATCTGTAGAGGTCCACTCTACTCGTAAAGTGGGCTCTTCCTGGGCGGCTGCCCGGGGTGTCTCGGCTGTACAACTTTGCCGAGCTGCTACTTGGTCTGGATCAAACACGTTTGCCAAGTTTTACAAGTTCGATACTTTTGCCTCTGATGACCTCAAGTTTGGTCAGCGCTCTCCCTCACATTCTGGGAGCTTTGGTACATCCCCATGGAGGGTTATCCCCTTCCCCTCAGTTTCTGTATAGGAGGGTTATCCCCTTCCCCTCAGTTTCTGTATAGGAGGGGCATCCTCTTCCCCTCAGTTTCTGTATAGGGGGTCATCCTCTTGCCCTCAGTTTCTGTATAGGAGGGTTGTCTTCTTCCCCTCAGTTTCTGTATAGGAGGGTCATCCTCTTCCCCTCAGTTTCTGTATAGGGGGTCATCCTCTTCCCCTCAGTTTCTGTATAGGAGGGTTGTCTTCTTCCCCTAAGTTTCTGTATAGGGGGGTCATCCTCTTCCCCTCAGTTTCTGTATAGGAGGGGTCATACTCTTCCCCTCAGTAAGGCAGGTAGAGTAAGTGTTTTTGGGATTTGGGAGAGAATGTTACCTTGTGGGTTCACATTTGGTGGCAATTCCTTAATTAACAGCCGTGATAATTCAAATAAACTGGGTAAAGAAGCCGCGATTAGTAAATAGTATCTCAGGACCTAATGGTCAGACAGTCCAGATATTTGGCAGAAATAATATTTTTACTTAACTAAAATATTTTCTTAAAAATCTGAGATGGTTGGAGGACATTTCATTTTTCTGCTGAGGTGTACATTGGGCTCCACAAGGAATTACATCTGGGTGTAGAGTAGGATCTTGATCCGAGGCACCAACAGACTCAGAGCTTTGACTGTTCCCAAGATGCACAGCGCCGCCTCCTCTATAACCCCGCCTCCATGCCAGTGAGCTCAGTGTGTAAGTTGGTGCCTTGCAGTATGCAGGCAGGTAACAGGAGGCTGCTCTAAGCAGCGTTTTCAGAGCTTCGTTTTACAGACTGAACAGAGAAAATGTAAAGAAGACTTCCAGGGCTGCTGCGGGCACAGTCTAATGAACCTTCCTGCGTGCAGCTCCATCACCCCCAGCGGCACTATATACTCCCGCGCCGAGGTTGCTGGGTCACTACAGCGGAGGCGCCGGCTTCTTCCATTCTAAAGTGAGTCACACACACGCCGCCGTGTCCCGGATCGCAGGGCCGCAGACAAGGGGGAGGTAAGGGGCTTCTGTGCCGCGCTTTACCGTGATCCAGCGTGGCCATAGGAGGCGGGCCACGCGTGCGCTGGCGTGGACACTGATTACTGGGCAGCTTGCTCCACTAGCCACCAGGGTTATATTATGGGCACAGGTCATGGGGGATATTGTGCCAAGTTCCCCCCGCATTAGTTTTACTGCCCGCACACCCGGTGGGGATGCCACCAGGGGGAGCAGGTCGGACCTGTGGCCCCTCCCCACAGCCCCATGGCGCCATTTCTACAAATGTTCCCGCCCTGGAGCTGCTTCCCTCTCCCTCATTCCCGATCAGCAGCCATTACAGATAAAGCCTTGCTGTTCCTGGGACTGCTGGGGCAAATCCTCCTCTGTGGAACCGCCTGATCACCAGCGCTGTGCCTCATACAGGACACTGAGTATTCTACCTGGGACTGCTGGGGCAAATCCTCCTCTGTGGAACCGCCTGATCACCAGCGCTGTGCCTCATACAGGACACTGAGTATTCTACCTGGGACTGCTGGGGCAAATCCTCCTCTGTGGAACCGCCTGATCACCAGCGCTGTGCTTCCTACAGGACACTGAGTATTCTACCTGGGACTGCTGGAGCAAATCCTCCTCTGTGGAACCGCCTGATCACCAGCGCTGTGCCTCATACAGGACACTTAGTATTCTACCTGGGACTGCTGGGGCAAATCCTCCTCTGTGGAACCGCCTGATCACCAGCGCTGTGCCTCATACAGGACACTTAGTATTCTACCTGGGACTGCTGGAGCAAATCCTCCTCTGTGGAACCGCCTGATCACCAGCGCTGTGCCTCATACAGGACACTTAGTATTCTACCTGGGACTGCTGGAGCAAATCCTCCTCTGTGGAACCGCCTGATCACCAGCGCTGTGCTTCCTACAGGACACTGAGTATTCTACCTGGGACTGCTGGGGCAAATCCTCCTCTGTGGAACCACCCGATCACCAGCGCTGTGCCTCATACAGGACACTGAGTATTCTACCTGGGACTGCTGGGGCAAATCCTCCTCTGTGGAACCGCCTGATCACCAGCGCTGTGCCTCATACAGGACACTTAGTATTCTACCTGGGACTGCTGGAGCAAATCCTCCTCTGTGGAACCGCCTGATCACCAGCGCTGTGCCTCATACAGGACACTTAGTATTCTACCTGGGACTGCTGGAGCAAATCCTCCTCTGTGGAACCGCCTGATCACCAGCGCTGTGCCTCATACAGGACACTTAGTATTCTACCTGGGACTGCTGGAGCAAATCCTCCTCTGTGGAACCGCCTGACTGCCAGCGCTGTGCCTCATACAGGACACTGAGTATTCTACCTGGGACTGCTGGGGCAAATCCTCCTCTGTGGAACCGCCTGACTGCCAGCGCTGTGCCTCATACAGGACACTGAGTATTCTACCTGGGACTGCTGGGGCAAATCCTCCTCTGTGGAACCGCCTGACTGCCAGCGCTGTGCCTCATACAGGACACTTAGTATTCTACCTGGGACTGCTGGGGCAAATCCTCCTCTGTGGAACCGCCTGACTGCCAGCGCTGTGCCTCATACAGGACACTGAGTATTCTACCTGGGACTGCTGGGGCAAATCCTCCTCTGTGGAACCACCTGATCACCAGCGCTGTGCCTCATACAGGACACTGAGTATTCTACCTGGGACTGCTGGGGAAAATCCTCCTCTGTGGAACCGCCTGACTGCCAGCGCTGTGCCTCTTACAGGACACTTAGTATTCTACCTGGGACTGCTGGGGAAAATCCTCCTCTGTGGAACCGCCTGATCACCAGCGCTGTGCCTCATACAGGACACTGAGTATTCTACCTGGGACTGCTGGGGCAAATCCTCCTCTGTGGAACCGCCTGACTGCCAGCGCTGTGCCTCATACAGGACACTTAGTATTCTACCTGGGACTGCTGGGGAAAATCCTCCTCTGTGGAACCACCTGATCACCAGCGCTGTGCCTCATACAGGACACTGAGTATTCTACCTGGGACTGCTGGGGCAAATCCTCCTCTGTGGAACCGCCTGACTGCCAGCGCTGTGCCTCATACAGGACACTGAGTATTCTACCTGTCACTGGGACTGCTGGGGCAAATCCTCCTCTGTGGAACCGCCTGACTGCCAGCGCTGTGCCTCATACAGGACACTTAGTATTCTACCTGGGACTGCTGGGGCAAATCCTCCTCTGTGGAACCACCTGACTGCCAGCGCTGTGCCTCATACAGGACACTGAGTATTCTACCTGGGACTGCTGGGGCAAATCCTCCTCTGTGGAACCGCCTGACTGCCAGCGCTGTGCCTCATACAGGACACTGAGTATTCTACCTGGGACTGCTGGGGCAAATCCTCCTCTGTGGAACCGCCTGACTGCCAGCGCTGTGCCTCATACAGGACACTTAGTATTCTACCTGGGACTGCTGGGGCAAATCCTCCTCTGTGGAACCACCTGACTGCCAGCGCTGTACCTCATACAGGACACTGAGTATTCTACCTGGGACTGCTGGGGCAAATCCTCCTCTGTGGAACCGCCTGACTGCCAGCGCTGTGCCTCATACAGGACACTGAGTATTCTACCTGGGACTGCTGGGGCAAATCCTCCTCTGTGGAACCGCCTGACTGCCAGCGCTGTGCCTCATACAGGACACTTAGTATTCTACCTGGGACTGCTGGGGCAAATCCTCCTCTGTGGAACCGCCTGACTGCCAGCGCTGTGCCTCATACAGGACACTGAGTATTCTACCTGGGACTGCTGGGGCAAATCCTCCTCTGTGGAACCGCCTGACTGCCAGCGCTGTGCCTCATACATGACACTGAGTATTCTACCTGGGACTGCTGGGAAAATCCTCCTCTGTGGAACCGCCTGACTGCCAGCGCTGTGCCTCATACAGGACACTGAGTATTCTACCTGGGACTGCTGGGGCAAATCCTCCTCTGTGGAACCGCCTGACTGCCAGCGCTGTGCCTCATACAGGACACTGAGTATTCTACCTGGGACTGCTGGGGCAAATCCTCCTCTGTGGAACCGCCTGATCACCAGCGCTGTGCCTCATACAGGACACTGAGTATTCTACCTGGGACTGCTGGAGCAAATCCTCCTCTGTGGAACCGCCTGATCACCAGCGCTGTGCCTCATACAGGACACTAAGTATTCTACCTGGGACTGCTGGGGCAAATCCTCCTCTGTGGAACCGCCTGACTGCCAGCGCTGTGCCTCATACAGGACACTTAGTATTCTACCTGGGACTGCTGGGGCAAATCCTCCTCTGTGGAACCGCCTGACTGCCAGCGCTGTGCCTCATACAGGACACTTAGTATTCTACCTGTCACTGGGACTGTGCTAGGTAAGAGAGTGCATACTGCCAGCGCTGTGCCTCATACAGGACACTTAGTATTCTACCTGTCACTGGGACTGCTGGGGCAAATCCTCCTCTGTGGAACCGCCTGACTGCCAGCGCTGTGCCTCATACAGGACACTTAGTATTCTACCTGGGACTGCTGGGGCAAATCCTCCTCTGTGGAACCGCCTGATTGCCAGCGCTGTGCCTCATACAGGACACTGAGTATTCTACCTGGGACTGCTGGGGCAAATCCTCCTCTGTGGAACCACCTGATCACCAGCGCTGTGCCTCATACAGGACACTGAGTATTCTACCTGGGACTGCTGGGGCAAATCCTCCTCTGTGGAACCGCCTGATCACCAGCGCTGTGCCTCATACAGGACACTTAGTATTCTACCTGGGACTGCTGGGGTAAATTCTCCTCTGTGGAACCGCCTGATCACCAGCGCTGTGCCTCATACAGGACACTGAGTATTCTACCTGGGACTGCTGGGGCAAATCCTCCTCTGTGGAACCGCCTGATCACCAGCGCTGTGCCTCATACAGGACACTGAGTATTCTACCTGGGACTGCTGGGGCAAATCCTCCTCTGTGGAACCGCCTGACTGCCAGCGCTGTGCCTCATACAGGACACTGAGTATTCTACCTGGGACTGCTGGGGCAAATCCTCCTCTGTGGAACCGCCTGACTGCCAGCGCTGTGCCTCATACAGGACACTTAGTATTCTACCTGGGACTGCTGGGGCAAATCCTCCTCTGTGGAACCGCCTGATCACCAGCGCTGTGCCTCATACAGGACACTTAGTATTCTACCTGGGACTGCTGGGGCAAATCCTCCTCTGTGGAACCGCCTGACTGCCAGCGCTGTGCCTCATACAGGACACGGAGTATTCTACCTGGGACTGCTGGAGCAAATCCTCCTCTGTGGAACCGCCTGACTGCCAGCGCTGTGCCTCATACAGGACACTGAGTATTCTACCTGGGACTGCTGGGGCAAATCCTCCTCTGTGGAACCGCCTGACTGCCAGCGCTGTGCCTCATACAGGACACTGAGTATTCTACCTGGGACTGCTGGGGCAAATCCTCCTCTGTGGAACCGCCTGACTGCCAGCGCTGTGCCTCATACAGGACACTGAGTATTCTACCTGGGACTGCTGGGGCAAATCCTCCTCTGTGGAACCACCTGATCACCAGCGCTGTGCCTCATACAGGACACTTAGTATTCTACCTGGGACTGCTGGGGCAAATCCTCCTCTGTGGAACCGCCTGACTGCCAGCGCTGTGCCTCATACAGGACACTTAGTATTCTACCTGGGACTGCTGGGAAAATCCTCCTCTGTGGAACCGCCTGACTGCCAGCGCTGTGCCTCATACAGGACACTGAGTATTCTACCTGGGACTGCTGGGGCAAATCCTCCTCTGTGGAACCGCCTGACTGCCAGCGCTGTGCCTCATACAGGACACTGAGTATTCTACCTGGGACTGCTGGGGCAAATCCTCCTCTGTGGAACCGCCTGATCACCAGCGCTGTGCCTCATACAGGACACTTAGTATTCTACCTGGGACTGCTGGGGCAAATCCTCCTCTGTGGAACCGCCTGATCACCAGCGCTGTGCCTCATACAGGACACTGAGTATTCTACCTGGGACTGCTGGGGCAAATCCTCCTCTGTGGAACCGCCTGATCACCAGCGCTGTGCCTCATACAGGACACTGAGTATTCTACCTGGGACTGCTGGGGCAAATCCTCCTCTGTGGAACCACCTGATCACCAGCGCTGTGCCTCATACAGGACACTGAGTATTCTACCTGGGACTGCTGGGGCAAATCCTCCTCTGTGGAACCGCCTGATCACCAGCGCTGTGCCTCATACAGGACACTTAGTATTCTACCTGGGACTGCTGGGGCAAATCCTCCTCTGTGGAACCGCCTGATCACCAGCGCTGTGCCTCATACAGGACACTTAGTATTCTACCTGGGACTGCTGGGGCAAATCCTCCTCTGTGGAACCACCTGATCACCAGCGCTGTGCCTCATACAGGACACTGAGTATTCTACCTGGGACTGCTGGGGCAAATCCTCCTCTGTGGAACCACCTGATCACCAGCGCTGTGCCTCATACAGGACACTTAGTATTCTACCTGGGACTGCTGGGGCAAATCCTCCTCTGTGGAACCGCCTGATCACCAGCGCTGTGCCTCATACAGGACACTGAGTATTCAACCTGGGACTGCTGGGGCAAATCCTCCTCTGTGGAACCGCCTGATCACCAGCGCTGTGCCTCATACAGGACACTGAGTATTCTACCTGGGACTGCTGGGGCAAATCCTCCTCTGTGGAACCGCCTGACTGCCAGCGCTGTGCCTCATACAGGACACTTAGTATTCTACCTGGGACTGCTGGGGCAAATCCTCCTCTGTGGAACCGCCTGACTGCCAGCGCTGTGCCTCATACAGGACACTGAGTATTCTACCTGGGACTGCTGGGGCAAATCCTCCTCTGTGGAACCGCCTGACTGCCAGCGCTGTGCCTCATACAGGACACTGAGTATTCTACCTGGGACTGCTGGGGCAAATCCTCCTCTGTGGAACCGCCTGATCACCAGCGCTGTGCCTCATACAGGACACTGAGTATTCTACCTGGGACTGCTGGAGCAAATCCTCCTCTGTGGAACCGCCTGATCACCAGCGCTGTGCCTCATACAGGACACTAAGTATTCTACCTGGGACTGCTGGGGCAAATCCTCCTCTGTGGAACCGCCTGACTGCCAGCGCTGTGCCTCATACAGGACACTTAGTATTCTACCTGGGACTGCTGGGGCAAATCCTCCTCTGTGGAACCGCCTGACTGCCAGCGCTGTGCCTCATACAGGACACTTAGTATTCTACCTGTCACTGGGACTGTGCTAGGTAAGAGAGTGCATACTGCCAGCGCTGTGCCTCATACAGGACACTTAGTATTCTACCTGTCACTGGGACTGCTGGGGCAAATCCTCCTCTGTGGAACCGCCTGACTGCCAGCGCTGTGCCTCATACAGGACACTTAGTATTCTACCTGGGACTGCTGGGGCAAATCCTCCTCTGTGGAACCGCCTGATTGCCAGCGCTGTGCCTCATACAGGACACTGAGTATTCTACCTGGGACTGCTGGGGCAAATCCTCCTCTGTGGAACCACCTGATCACCAGCGCTGTGCCTCATACAGGACACTGAGTATTCTACCTGGGACTGCTGGGGCAAATCCTCCTCTGTGGAACCGCCTGATCACCAGCGCTGTGCCTCATACAGGACACTTAGTATTCTACCTGGGACTGCTGGGGTAAATTCTCCTCTGTGGAACCGCCTGATCACCAGCGCTGTGCCTCATACAGGACACTGAGTATTCTACCTGGGACTGCTGGGGCAAATCCTCCTCTGTGGAACCGCCTGATCACCAGCGCTGTGCCTCATACAGGACACTGAGTATTCTACCTGGGACTGCTGGGGCAAATCCTCCTCTGTGGAACCGCCTGACTGCCAGCGCTGTGCCTCATACAGGACACTGAGTATTCTACCTGGGACTGCTGGGGCAAATCCTCCTCTGTGGAACCGCCTGACTGCCAGCGCTGTGCCTCATACAGGACACTTAGTATTCTACCTGGGACTGCTGGGGCAAATCCTCCTCTGTGGAACCGCCTGATCACCAGCGCTGTGCCTCATACAGGACACTTAGTATTCTACCTGGGACTGCTGGGGCAAATCCTCCTCTGTGGAACCGCCTGACTGCCAGCGCTGTGCCTCATACAGGACACGGAGTATTCTACCTGGGACTGCTGGAGCAAATCCTCCTCTGTGGAACCGCCTGACTGCCAGCGCTGTGCCTCATACAGGACACTGAGTATTCTACCTGGGACTGCTGGGGCAAATCCTCCTCTGTGGAACCGCCTGACTGCCAGCGCTGTGCCTCATACAGGACACTGAGTATTCTACCTGGGACTGCTGGGGCAAATCCTCCTCTGTGGAACCGCCTGACTGCCAGCGCTGTGCCTCATACAGGACACTGAGTATTCTACCTGGGACTGCTGGGGCAAATCCTCCTCTGTGGAACCACCTGATCACCAGCGCTGTGCCTCATACAGGACACTTAGTATTCTACCTGGGACTGCTGGGGCAAATCCTCCTCTGTGGAACCGCCTGACTGCCAGCGCTGTGCCTCATACAGGACACTTAGTATTCTACCTGGGACTGCTGGGAAAATCCTCCTCTGTGGAACCGCCTGACTGCCAGCGCTGTGCCTCATACAGGACACTGAGTATTCTACCTGGGACTGCTGGGGCAAATCCTCCTCTGTGGAACCGCCTGACTGCCAGCGCTGTGCCTCATACAGGACACTGAGTATTCTACCTGGGACTGCTGGGGCAAATCCTCCTCTGTGGAACCGCCTGATCACCAGCGCTGTGCCTCATACAGGACACTTAGTATTCTACCTGGGACTGCTGGGGCAAATCCTCCTCTGTGGAACCGCCTGATCACCAGCGCTGTGCCTCATACAGGACACTGAGTATTCTACCTGGGACTGCTGGGGCAAATCCTCCTCTGTGGAACCGCCTGATCACCAGCGCTGTGCCTCATACAGGACACTGAGTATTCTACCTGGGACTGCTGGGGCAAATCCTCCTCTGTGGAACCGCCTGATCACCAGCGCTGTGCCTCATACAGGACACTGAGTATTCTACCTGGGACTGCTGGGGCAAATCCTCCTCTGTGGAACCGCCTGATCACCAGCGCTGTGCCTCATACAGGACACTTAGTATTCTACCTGGGACTGCTGGGGCAAATCCTCCTCTGTGGAACCGCCTGATCACCAGCGCTGTGCCTCATACAGGACACTTAGTATTCTACCTGGGACTGCTGGGGCAAATCCTCCTCTGTGGAACCACCTGATCACCAGCGCTGTGCCTCATACAGGACACTGAGTATTCTACCTGGGACTGCTGGGGCAAATCCTCCTCTGTGGAACCACCTGATCACCAGCGCTGTGCCTCATACAGGACACTTAGTATTCTACCTGGGACTGCTGGGGCAAATCCTCCTCTGTGGAACCGCCTGATCACCAGCGCTGTGCCTCATACAGGACACTGAGTATTCAACCTGGGACTGCTGGGGCAAATCCTCCTCTGTGGAACCGCCTGATCACCAGCGCTGTGCCTCATACAGGACACTGAGTATTCTACCTGGGACTGCTGGGGCAAATCCTCCTCTGTGGAACCGCCTGACTGCCAGCGCTGTGCCTCATACAGGACACTTAGTATTCTACCTGGGACTGCTGGGGCAAATCCTCCTCTGTGGAACCGCCTGACTGCCAGCGCTGTGCCTCATACAGGACACTGAGTATTCTACCTGTCACTGGGACTGTGCTAGGTAAGAAAGAGTGCATACTGTCAGGGCTGTGCCTCATACAGGACACTGAGTATTCTACCTGGGACTGCTGGGGCAAATCCTCCTCTGTGGAACCGCCTGACTGCCAGCGCTGTGCCTCATACAGTACACTGAGTATTCTACCTGGGACTGCTGGGGCAAATCCTCCTCTGTGGAACCGCCTGACTGCCAGCGCTGTGCCTCATACAGGACACTGAGTATTCTACCTGGGACTGCTGGGGCAAATCCTCCTCTGTGGAACCGCCTGATCACCAGCGCTGTGCCTCATACAGGACACTTAGTATTCTACCTGGGACTGCTGGGGCAAATCCTCCTCTGTGGAACCGCCTGATCACCAGCGCTGTGCCTCATACAGGACACTGAGTATTCTACCTGGGACTGCTGGGGCAAATCGTCCTCTGTGGAACCGCCTGACTGCCAGCGCTGTGCCTCATACAGGACACTGAGTATTCTACCTGGGACTGCTGGGGCAAATCCTCCTCTGTGGAACCGCCTGATCACCAGCGCTGTGCCTCATACAGGACACTTAGTATTCTACCTGGGACTGCTGGGGCAAATCCTCCTCTGTGGAACCGCCTGATCACCAGCGCTGTGCCTCATACAGGACACTGAGTATTCTACCTGGGACTGCTGGGGCAAATCCTCCTCTGTGGAACCGCCTGATCACCAGCGCTGTGCCTCATACAGGACACTGAGTATTCTACCTGGGACTGCTGGGGCAAATCCTCCTCTGTGGAACCGCCTGACTGCCAGCGCTGTGCCTCATACAGGACACTGAGTATTCTACCTGGGATTGCTGGGGCAAATCCTCCTCTGTGGAACCACCTGATCGCCAGCGCTGTGCCTCATACAGGACACTTAGTATTCTACCTGGGACTGCTGGGGCAAATCCTCCTCTGTGGAACCGCCTGACTGCCAGCGCTGTGCCTCATACAGGACACTGAGTATTCTACCTGGGATTGCTGGGGCAAATCCTCCTCTGTGGAACCACCTGATCACCAGCGCTGTGCCTCATACAGGACACTTAGTATTCTACCTGGGACTGCTGGGGCAAATCCTCCTCTGTGGAACCGCCTGACTGCCAGCGCTGTGCCTCATACAGGACACTGAGTATTCTACCTGGGACTGCTGGGGCAAATCCTCCTCTGTGGAACCACCTGATCACCAGCGCTGTGCCTCATACAGGACACTGAGTATTCTACCTGGGATTGCTGGGGCAAATCCTCCTCTGTGGAACCGCCTGATCACCAGCGCTGTGCCTCATACAGGACACTGAGTATTCTACCTGGGACTGCTGGGGCAAATCCTCCTCTGTGGAACCGCCTGATCACCAGCGCTGTGCCTCATACAGGACACTGAGTATTCTACCTGGGACTGCTGGGGCAAATCCTCCTCTGTAGAACCGCCTGATCACCAGCGCTGTGCCTCATACAGGACACTGAGTATTCTACCTGGGACTGCTGGGGCAAATCCTCCTCTGTGGAACCGCCTGATCACCAGCGCTGTGCCTCATACAGGACACTGAGTATTCTACCTGGGACTGCTGGGGCAAATCGTCCTCTGTGGAACCGCCTGACTGCCAGCGCTGTGCCTCATACAGGACACTGAGTATTCTACCTGGGACTGCTGGGGCAAATCCTCCTCTGTGGAACCGCCTGATCACCAGCGCTGTGCCTCATACAGGACACTGAGTATTCTACCTGGGACTGCTGGGGCAAATCCTCCTCTGTGGAACCGCCTGACTGCCAGCGCTGTGCCTCATACAGGACACTGAGTATTCTACCTGGGACTGTGCTAGGTAAGAAAGAGTGCATACTGTCAGGGCTGTGCCTCATACAGGACACTGAGTATTCTACCTGTCACTGGGACTGTGCTAGGTAAGGAAGAGTGCATACTGTCAGCGCTGTGCCTCATACAGGACACTGAGTATTCTACCTGTCACTGGGACTGTGCTAGGTAAGAAAGAGTGCATACTGTCAGGGTTGTGTGGTACAGACACCCTGTAATATACATCCAGTGCCTACTGTGCTGTGTTATATCTATAGTTATCACATATAGCCGTACTGAGTATTACTGTGTATTGCTAGTCCAGTGCAGTTTATGGTGTATAATATCTGCATGGTACGTGTGCGACTATATACGTGTGTGTGTGTGTGTGTGTGTGTGTGTGTGTGTGTGTACGTACGTGTGTGTGACTATATACGTGTGTGTGACTATATACGTGTGTGTGTGTGTGTGTGTGTGTGTGACTATATACGTGTGTGTGTGACTATATACGTGTGTGTGTGACTATATACGTGTGTGTGTGACTATATACGTGTGTGTGTGTGTGTGACTATATGTGTGTGTGTGTGTGTGTGACTATATACGTGTGTGTGTGTGTGTGACTATATACGTGTGTGTGTGACTATATACGTGTGTGTGTGTCTATATACGTGTGTGTGTGTGACTATATGTGTGTGAGTGTGTATGTGACTATATACGTGTGTGTGTGTGTGTGTGTGTGTGACTATATACGTGTGTGTGTGTGTGTGTGTGTGTGTGACTATATACGTGTGTGTGTGTGTGTGTGACTATATACGTGTGTGTGACTATATGTTGTGTGTGTGTGTGACTATATACGTGTGAGTGTGACTATATACGTGTGTGTGTGACTATATACGTGTGTGTGTGTGTGTGACTATATATGTGTGTGTGTGACTGTGTGTGTGTGTGACTATATACGTGTGTGTGTGACTATATACGTGTGTGTGTGTGTGTGTGTGTGTGTGTGTGTGTGTGTGTGTGACTATATACGTGTGTGTGTGTGTGTGAGTGTGTGTGTGACTATATACGTGTGTGTGTGTGTGTGTGTGACTATATACGTGTGTGTGTGTGTGTGTGTGTGTGTGTGTGACTATATACGTGTGTGTGTGACTATATGTGTGTGTGTGTGTGACTATGTGTGTGTGTGACTGTGTGTGTGTGTGTGTGTGTGTGTGTGACTATATACGTGTGTGTGAGTGACTATATACGTGTGTGTGTGACTATATACGTGTGTGTGTGTGTGTGTGACTATATACGTGTGTGTGTGTGTGCATGTAGCTGCTGCGTGGTTGCCTTGTTGCAGGGTATTTCACTCAGTCGGCTATTCCTATATTGCTATACCTGAGGGGGCCAAGTGTTTCAGGTTTTTCTATTTTCAGTATAGGATTATATCACAAGATATACTGACGGGGTATTTTTACTTGTGATATATAGTCGCCATGTATTCTATATCTATTGAACCTCCGGTCTGTGCCGTCTGATAGTTCTTGCTAGGTATACTGCTGCTACACCTTGTACCGGGTTGCCCATTACAGTGCACATAGTTATGTCTGCTACACGTGGCAACGACGTTTGGGTCTCTCCCACACTGCGTATAAGTAATGGAGGATAATTTAGCAGCCGAGAGTTCAGGTTCAGGGGGTTCCTTACCCCCCAGTGGGTCGGTAGCACCTGGGGTATCACAGGATCCGCCTTGGGCTACATTCTCCACATTGTTAAACACGCTTGTGAATAAATTGGCGCCCCCTGTGGGACCACTTGTGCCACTGCAGCAGTTTATGGTCCCTGCTGCGAACCCGCCATGGGCGGATCAGCTTTTCACTCAGTTGCAGCATTTGAACCGATCTATGACTAAATCTAAGTCTCACTCTCGCCCGCCTAAGACTAAGTCGTCTTCTAAATGGGCCATTACCTCCTCCCCATCCACGGCTTTAACAGACACGTCCTCTGAGGAGGATGGTGCATATACTGACCCCGATGACACGGACGCTGACGTTTCAGATGGGGAAGGAAAGTAATCCGTGGATGTTCCGGATTTGATAGAGGCGATTTGGCTAATTCTTCAAGTGTCAGATGATTCTGAGCCTGAAACTGTCTCCAAGAAACCGGATAGATTTAAACGTAAGAAGGTGGTTAAGCAGGTTTTGCCCTTCTCTAAACACCTGTTTGACATACGTCAGGAATCCTGGGAAAATCCGGGGACAAAGTTAACACAGAATAAGAGACTGTTGTCTCGCTATCCTCTCTCTGCGGAGGTGTGTAAAAATTGGGAAACCCCTCCGCCTGTAGATTCTCATGTGGCGCGTATGGTTGTTTCCTCTGTTCTACCAGTAACTACCGTCACCTCTCTGAAGGAACCGACGGATAGACGTGTGAAAGGCTGTTTAATAGCGATTTATACCCTGATTGGGGCTGTGCTTAGGCCAACAATTGCAGCGACTTGAGCTGCTGAAGCTGTTGAGGCGTGGGCTCAGGAGCTTGAGGCGGAACTGTCTGCCGACGCGTCTGAGCATGCTCGACAATGTCTCATATATTTCCACGGCTTCTCTGTACCTTAAAGAGGCGGCCTCCAATGCCGGGGTGCTCGCAGCCAAGGCTGCTACTGTGTCCATCTTGGCCAGACGTATCCTTTGGTTGAGATCCCGGTCAGTGGATTTGGATTCCAAGAAAACCCTGGGGGTACTTTCTTTCAAAGGAGACATTCTCTTTGGAGAAGACCTAAATAAGATTGTGGCTGATCTGGCTACGGCTAAAACAGCTTGCCTACCTAGTATGTCTCCTTTCGCACAGAAGGCTAAAAGTACTTTCCCTCTGCTCTTTCGTACTCCAGGTAAAGCAAAAGGTCAGGCATACCCAAAGCAAGCTCGTGCTTCCTTACCACACAAGCCCAGACCAAAGCGGCCCTGGGCTGCCCGTCAGGCAGCTTCCAAAGCTGACAAGCCTGCAGCACGACGGGGTGGGCCTCCCTCTGGGGGATCCCAGGGTAGGGTCCGACTTCTAGGTTTTGCCCAGGAATGGTTGAAGACCACTTCGGATGCTTGGGCGAGGGAAGTCCTCGCTCGAGGTTACGCCATACCTTTTAAGAATCTTCCCCCGCAGCGGTTTTGCCTGACAGATGTGCCTCTGGATCTGGCAAAAGCAAACACGTTGCACTCAGTGGTACATTCCCTCCTAGTCACAGGAGTGCTGGTGCAGGTGCCTCTGGCTCAGAGAGGCAAGGGGTACTATTCCACGCTGATTCTAGTCCCGAAACCGAACGGGTCCTCGCGGCCCATTCTCAATCTGAAGTCCTTGAACAAACATGTGCGGGTCTCCAAGTTTCGTATGGAAATTCTGCGCTCTATGGTTCTGGCCATGGAGCCTGGGGACTATATGGTCTTCCTGGACATACTGGATGCCTTCCTGCATATTCCTATTGCGGTATCTCATCAACAGTACCTGTGGTTTGCGGTGGGCAACCTGCATTACCAATTTTGGGCGTTAACCTTTGGTTTGACAACGGCTCCCCGAGTCTTCACTCTCCGCCGTCAAGGGGTCAGGATCCTACCGTACTTGGACGATTTGTTAATCCTGGCAAATTCCCCAGAACTTCTCCTGTGTCATCTCGATCTGACGGTCCAGTGCATGAAAGCCTACGGGTGGCTGAACTGGAAAAAATCCTCCCTGGTTCCTGCTCGGAGCATGTTGCACCTGGGAGCGTTATTGGACATTCACAACCAACGGTTGTCCCTGTCTCAGGAGAAAGTCCTGAAGCTTCGGGACAGGATTCGATGCTTCCTATCTCGTCCACAAGTGTCGATACATTCGGCAATGTAAGTGCTGGGTCTAATGGTGTCGGCTTTCGACATGGTGGAGTATGCTCAGTTCTACTCTCGCCCTCTGCAGAAGTTTAATTCTGATCAAGCTGGACAGCCTGCCTCACCGGATCAGATCTCACATGATCTCATTGTCTCCAGAGGTCCGCCTGTCATTGAACTGGTGGCTGCTGGACCAACGATTGAGCAGAGGCCGTCCCTTCTGGATATCCATCTGGGTCCTTCTGACGACTGATGCCAGTCTGAGAGGTTGGGGCACGGTGTTGGAACAACACTCTCTTCAGGGTGGATGGACCAAGGAGGAGGCCTTACTCCCAATCAATATTCTAGAACTGCGGGCGGTGTTCAACGCGTTGACAGTGGCCCAGCATCTTATTCAGAACAGACCTGTTCAAGTACAGTCGGACAACGCCACCACGGTGACGTACATAAATCATCAAGGTGGCACTCGAAGCCGCATGGCAATGAGGGAGGTATCAAGAATTCTTCAGTGGGCAGAACGCAATCTGCCGGCCATATCAGCAGTGTTCATTCCGGGCGTTCTGAACTGGGAAGCGGACTATCTCAGTCGTCAGGACGTGCACGCCGGAGAATGGAGCCTACATCCAGAGGTGTTTCAACTTCTCGTGGACAAGTGGGGCCTCCCAGATGTGGACCTGATGGCGTCTCAAAACAATCACAAGATTCCGGTCTTCGGAGCAAAGACAAGGGATCCTCAATCAGCGTTCGTGGATGCTCTGTCAATCCCATGGAACTTTAGGCTGCCGTATGTGTTCCCTCCGGTGTCACTCCTGCCCAGAGTAATACGGAATTTCAAGCAAGAAGGAGGAAAACTGCTTCTGCTAACTCCAACGTGGCCCAGACGGCACTGGTTCTCCGATCTACAGGGCCTCTTGCTAGATTGTCCCCTTCTACTTCCACAACGCCCAGACCTCCTCGTTCAGGGCCCTTGTGTTTACCAGGACTTGGCCCGTCTGGCTTTGACAGCATGGCTCTTGAGGCTTCCATTCTGAGAGCCAAGGGTTTTTCTGAGGCGGTTGTTCAAACTATGTTGAAGGCCCGTAAGCCGGCTTCTGCTCGGATTTACCATAGGGTCTGGAATGTTTACTTTACTTGGTGTACGTCTCACAATCATGACGTTTTCAAGTTTAGCACGGCCAAACTGTTGGCCTTCGTACAACAGGGTTGGGTCTGGCCTCCCTCAAGGTTCACGTCTCTGCCTTGTCGGTTTGGTTGCAGAGAAAGATTGCCACCCTACCTGATGTCCATACGTTCACTCATTCAGCCTCCTTATGTGCCGCCTGTGGCTCCTTGGGACTTGTCGTGGTTTTGGAGGCCTTGCAAGTGTCTCCATTTGAGCCTCTTGCCTCTGCAGACCTTAAGTGGCTTTCCCTTAAGGTCCTCTTCTTGCTGGCTATTGCTTCGGCTAGAAGGGTCTCGGACTTGGGTGCCTTATCCTGCAAGTCTCCCTATTTGATTTTTCACCGTGACCGGGCGGTTCTTAGAACGCGGCCAGGTTATTTGCCTAAGGTGGTGTCTTCTTTCCACCTTAACCAGGAGATTGTGGTTCCGGCCTTTAACTCTCCTGAGTTGTTTCCCAAAGAATGGTCTTTGGATGTGGTACGGGACCTCCGTATCTACGTGAAGAGAACTGCCTCCATTAGGAAGTCTGATTCTCTTTTTGTATTGTTTGGTTTTCACAAACGTGGCTGGCCTGCTCACAAGCAGACCCTGGCCAGATGGATTAGAATGGTGATTGCACATGCTTATGTACAGGCTGGTCCTGCTACCATTAAGACAAAAAGGAAAAGATACTACTTCAGCAGCGCCTGCCCCGTTTAGAGCGGAGCAATCCACCTCTTACTCTCCGTTGACTTCTCCTAATTAGGAGTATTCATATCAATTAGTGACCGGAAAGAGAGGAGAATACAGAGAATAGTGTGATACCATAAAAACAAGTATTTCATAACATCAACCTTCTAAAAACACATGATAAAGATATTCCAATATGGAAAATGCTGATATAATGACACGTGTCACAATGGACAAAGACATTCACTGGAGAGAAAAAGGTATCCTGCTTGTAAATATCCCCCACATGCTGACACTGATGTCTATGGACTGAGCCTACGCCTGGAAAGAACTGAGACCAGGAGATCCCTTTGCTGCAGCTGGGAGAAATCATCTGGATTCACATGCGCTATAGAACTGACGCAAATCAGTTCACCCGGAATCGGTAATCAGCCATTGCTTCTGTTTTCTCATGAGGGTGGATTCTCTCCAGTGAATGTCTTTGTCCATTGTGACACATGTTTATGGTAAGAACTTACCGTTGTTAAATCTCTTTCGGCGAGGTACACTGGGCTCCACAAGGCGCCCATCCTGACTCAAATAGCTTCTTTGGGTTGGTATTGGCATAGCCGCTGACACCCTCTCCTGCGGTGAGTGTGTGGTGTACTTGGCTACGAGTGGTTGGCGTCTCTGGTACCTGCTACTGCATTGGGCTGGTTAACGAAACTGAGCTCTCTGGCATGGAGGCGGGGCTTTAGAGGAGGCGGCGCTGCGCATCTTGGGAACATTCAAAAGCTTTGAGCCTGTTGGTGCCTCGGATCAAGATCCTACTCTACACCCCGATGTGAATCCTTGTGGAGCCCAGTGTACCTCGCAGAAAGAGATTTATGGTAAGAACTTACCGTTGTTAAATCTCCTTTTGTTTGGGATGATGAGATGTGTAATGACCCTCATCCTCCTCTTCCGCCACCCCAACATGCTGAAGTCTTCCTCCTCCTTCTTCCTGAGCACCCAAGACTCTGGTAAGTACATCTGTGTGTGTGTGTGTGGTGCTGCTGGTGTCACTGTGTGTACTGCTGCTATCGGACACACACACACACACAAGTGGTTGCCATGCCCGTGTAATTTTTTAAGGCAGTATGATGCAGGTAATTGAATATGTCCCTATGTGCAGACTGTAAGGCCTTGGGGTATATGGGGTCCACACGAAGAGATCTGGGTTTAGTTTGGCAGCAGACTATTGCCGGCTGTAATTGAGTTAATCTTGTAAATAGCACAATGTGGAATGTTCTCCTGATCTCTGTAACTTCCACATCACACAGGTGTCTGGTCTTACCCCGAATCTGAAGGCGGCTTGTGTTCACTCCAACATGACAAAGTCTCAGCGTGACGCAGCTATTGAGAAGGTGACGTCTTCCTCATGACAAGTCCATTGTGTCAACCTGTTGTTATTATTACACACACGCTGTACACATTCTGCTGTGTATTCCAGTATAACAGTACACACACTGTACACATTCTGCTGTGTATTCCAGTATAACAGTACACACGCTCTGTACACATTCTGCTGTGTATTCCAGTATAACAGTACACACACTCTGTACTCATTCTGCTGTGTATTCTAGTATAACAGTACACACACTCTGTACACATTCTGCTGTGTATTCCAGTATAACAGTACACACTCTGTACACATTCTGCTGTGTATTCCAGTATAACAGTACACATACTCTGTACACATTCTGCTGTGTATTCCAGTATAACAGTACACACGCTCTATACACATTCTGCTGTGTATTCCAGTATAACAGTATACACGCTCTGTACACATTCTGCTGTGTATTCCAGTATAACAGTACACACGCTCTGTACACATTCTGCTGTGTATTCCAGTATAACAGTACACACCCTCTGTACACACTCTGCTGTGTATTCCAGTATAACAGTACACACGCTCTGTACACATTCTGCTGTGTATTCCAGTATAACAGTACACACTCTCTGTACACATTCTGCTGTGTATTCCAGTATAACAGTACACACGCTCTGTACACATTCTGCTGTGTATTCCAGTATAACAGTACACACGCTCTGTACTCATTCTGCTGTGTATTCCAGTATAACAGTACACACGCTCTGTACACATTCTGCTGTGTATTCCAGTATAACAGTACACACGCTCTGTACACATTCTGCTGTGTATTCCAGTATAACAGTACACACCCTCTGTACACATTCTGCTGTGTATTCCAGTATAACAGTACACACAATGTACACATTCTGCTGTGTATTCCAGTATAACAGTACACACACTGTACACATTCTGCTGTGTATTCCAGTATAACAGTACACACGCTCTGTACACATTCTGCTGTGTATTCCAGTATAACAGTACACACTCTGTACTCATTCTGCTGTGTATTCCAGTATAACAGTACACACGCTCTGTACACATTCTGCTGTGTATTCCAGTATAACAGTACACACTCTCTGTACACATTCTGCTGTGTATTCCAGTATAACAGTATACACGCTCTGTACACATTCTGCTGTGTATTCCAGTATAACAGTACACACGCTCTGTACACATTCTGCTGTGTATTCCAGTATAACAGTACACACCCTCTGTACACATTCTGCTGTGTATTCCAGTATAACAGTACACACGCTCTATACACATTCTGCTGTGTATTCCAGTATAACAGTACACACACACTGTACACATTCTGCTGTGTATTCCAGTATAACAGTATACACACTCTGTACACATTCTGCTGTGTATTCCAGTATAACAGTACACACGCTCTGTACACACTCTGCTGTCTATTCCAGTATAACAGTACACACGCTCTGTACTCATTCTGCTGTGTATTCCAGTATAACAGTACACACACTGTACTCATTCTGCTGTGTATTCCAGTATAACAGTACACACGCTCTGTACACATTCTGCTGTGTATTCCAGTATAACAGTACACACGCTGTACACACTCTGCTGTGTATTCCAGTATAACAGTACACACTCTCTGTACACATTCTGCTGTGTATTCCAGTATAACAGTACACACGCTGTACACACTCTGCTGTGTATTCCAGTATAACAGTACACACACACTGTACACATTCTGCTGTGTATTCCAGTATAACAGTACACACACTCTGTACACATTCTGCTGTGTATTCCAGTATAACAGTACACACGCTCTGTACACATTCTGCTGTGTATTCCAGTATAACAGTACACACGCTCTGTACACATTCTGCTGTGTATTCCAGTATAACAGTACACACGCTCTGTACACATTCTGCTGTGTATTCCAGTATAACAGTACACACGCTCTGTACACATTCTGCTGTGTATTCCAGTATAACAGTACACACACACTGTACACATTCTGCTGTGTATTCCAGTATAACAGTACACACGCTCTGTACACATTCTGCTGTGTATTCCAGTATAACAGTACACACGCTCTGTACACATTCTGCTGTGTATTCCAGTATAACAGTACACACGCTCTGTACACATTCTGCTGTGTATTCCAGTATAACAGTACACACGCTCTGTACACATTCTGCTGTGTATTCCAGTATAACAGTACACACGCTCTGTACACATTCTGCTGTGTATTCCAGTATAACAGTACACACGCTCTGTACACATTCTGCTGTGTATTCCAGTATAACAGTACACACGCTCTGTACACACTCTGCTGTGTATTCCAGTATAACAGTACACACGCTCTGTACACATTCTGCTGTGTATTCCAGTATAACAGTACACACGCTCTGTACACATTCTGCTGTGTATTCCAGTATAACAGTACACACGCTCTGTACACATTCTGCTGTGTATTCCAGTATAACAGTACACACGCTCTGTACATATTCTGCTGTGTGATCCAGTATAACAGTACACACGCTCTGTACACATTCTGCTGTGTATTCCAGTATAACAGTACACACGCTCTGTACACATTCTGCTGTGTATTCCAGTATAACAGTACACACGCTCTGTACTCATTCTGCTGTGTATTCCAGTATAACAGTACACACGCTCTGTACTCATTCTGCTGTGTATTCCAGTATAACAGTACACACGCTCTGTACACATTCTGCTGTGTATTCCAGTATAACAGTACACACGCTCTGTACACACTCTGCTGTGTATTCCAGTATAACAGTACACACGCTCTGTACACATTCTGCTGTGTATTCCAGTATAACAGTACACACGCTCTGTACACATTCTGCTGTGTATTCCAGTATAACAGTACACACGCTCTGTACTCATTCTGCTGTGTATTCCAGTATAACAGTACACACGCTCTGTACACATTCTGCTGTGTATTCCAGTATAACAGTACACACGCTCTGTACACATTCTGCTGTGTATTCCAGTATAACAGTACACACGCTCTGTACACACTCTGCTGTGTATTCCAGTATAACAGTACACACGCTCTGTACACATTCTGCTGTGTATTCCAGTATAACAGTACACACGCTCTGTACACATTCTGCTGTGTATTCCAGTATAACAGTACACACGCTCTGTACACATTCTGCTGTGTATTCCAGTATAACAGTACACACGCTCTGTACTCATTCTGCTGTGTATTCCAGTATAACAGTACACACGCTCTGTACACATTCTGCTGTGTATTCCAGTATAACAGTACACACGCTCTGTACACATTCTGCTGTGTATTCCAGTATAACAGTACACACGCTCTGTACACACTCTGCTGTGTATTCCAGTATAACAGTACACACGCTCTGTACACATTCTGCTGTGTATTCCAGTATAACAGTACACACGCTCTGTACTCATTCTGCTGTGTATTCCAGTATAACAGTACACACGCTCTGTACACATTCTGCTGTGTATTCCAGTATAACAGTACACACACTGTACACATTCTGCTGTGTATTCCAGTATAACAGTACACACACACTGTACACATTCTGCTGTGTATTCCAGTATAACAGTACACACACTGTACACATTCTGCTGTGTATTCCAGTATAACAGTACACACGCTGTGTACACATTCTGCTGTGTATTCCAGTATAACAGTACACACACTGTACACATTCTGCTGTGTATTCCAGTATAACAGTACACACACTGTACACATTCTGCTGTGTATTCCAGTATAACAGTACACACCCTCTGTACACACTCTGCTGTGTATTCCAGTATAACAGTACACACCCTCTGTACACACTCTGCTGTGTATTCCAGTATAACAGTACACACGCTCTGTACACATTCTGCTGTGTATTCCAGTATAACAGTACACACACTCTGTACACATTCTGCTGTGTATTCCAGTATAACAGTACACACTCTGTACACATTCTGCTGTGTATTCCAGTATAACAGTACACACACACTGTACACATTCTGCTGTGTATTCCAGTATAACAGTACACACGCTCTGTACACATTCTGCTGTGTATTCCAGTATAACAGTACACACGCTCTGTACACATTCTGCTGTGTATTCCAGTATAACAGTACACACGCTCTGTACACATTCTGCTGTGTATTCCAGTATAACAGTACACACGCTCTGTACACATTCTGCTGTGTATTCCAGTATAACAGTACACACGCTCTGTACACATTCTGCTGTGTATTCCAGTATAACAGTACACACGCTCTGTACACATTCTGCTGTGTATTCCAGTATAACAGTACACACGCTCTGTACACATTCTGCTGTGTATTCCAGTATAACAGTACACACGCTCTGTACATATTCTGCTGTGTATTCCAGTATAACAGTACACACTCTGTACACATTCTGCTGTGTATTCCAGTATAACAGTACACACGCTCTGTACACATTCTGCTGTGTATTCCAGTATAACAGTACACACGCTCTGTACACATTCTGCTGTGTATTCCAGTATAACAGTACACACGCTCTGTACACATTCTGCTGTGTATTCCAGTATAACAGTACACACGCTCTGTACTCATTCTGCTGTGTATTCCAGTATAACAGTACACACGCTCTGTACTCATTCTGCTGTGTATTCCAGTATAACAGTACACACGCTCTGTACACATTCTGCTGTGTATTCCAGTATAACAGTACACACCCTCTGTACACATTCTGCTGTGTATTCCAGTATAACAGTACACACGCTCTGTACACATTCTGCTGTGTATTCCAGTATAACAGTACACACACTGTACACATTCTGCTTTGTATTCCAGTATAACAGTACACACCCTCTGTACACACTCTGCTGTGTATTCCAGTATAACAGTACACACCCTCTGTACACACTCTGCTGTGTATTCCAGTATAACAGTACACACGCTCTGTACACATTCTGCTGTGTATTCCAGTATAACAGTACACACGCTCTGTACACATTCTGCTGTGTATTCCAGTATAACAGTACACACGCTCTGTACACATTCTGCTGTGTATTCCAGTATAACAGTACACACTCTGTACACATTCTGCTGTGTATTCCAGTATAACAGTACACACGCTCTGTACACATTCTGCTGTGTATTCCAGTATAACAGTACACACGCTCTGTACACATTCTGCTGTGTATTCCAGTATAACAGTACACACGCTCTGTACACATTCTGCTGTGTATTCCAGTATAACAGTACACACGCTCTGTACACATTCTGCTGTGTATTCCAGTATAACAGTACACACGCTCTGTACTCATTCTGCTGTGTATTCCAGTATAACAGTACACACGCTCTGTACACATTCTGCTGTGTATTCCAGTATAACAGTACACACGCTCTGTACACATTCTGCTGTGTATTCCAGTATAACAGTACACACCCTCTGTACACATTCTGCTGTGTATTCCAGTATAACAGTACACACGCTCTGTACACATTCTGCTGTGTATTCCAGTATAACAGTACACACGCTCTGTACACATTCTGCTGTGTATTCCAGTATAACAGTACACACGCTCTATACACATTCTGCTGTGTATTCCAGTATAACAGTACACACGCTCTGTACACATTCTGCTGTGTATTCCAGTATAACAGTACACACGCTCTGTACACATTCTGCTGTGTATTCCAGTATAACAGTACACACGCTCTGTACTCATTCTGCTGTGTATTCCAGTATAACAGTACACACGCTCTGTACACATTCTGCTGTGTATTCCAGTATAACAGTACACACTCTCTGTACACATTCTGCTGTGTATTCCAGTATAACAGTACACACGCTCTGTACACATTCTGCTGTGTATTCCAGTATAACAGTACACACGCTCTGTACACATTCTGCTGTGTGATCCAGTATAACAGTACACACGCTCTGTACACATTCTGCTGTGTATTCCAGTATAACAGTACACACTCTGTACTCATTCTGCTGTGTATTCCAGTATAACAGTACACACACTCTGTACACATTCTGCTGTGTATTCCAGTATAACAGTACACACACTCTGTACTCATTCTGCTGTGTATTCCAGTATAACAGTACACACTCTCTGTACACATTCTGCTGTGTATTCCAGTATAACAGTACACACTCTGTTCACATTCTGCTGTGTATTCCAGTATAACAGTACACACGCTCTGTACACATTCTGCTGTGTATTCCAGTATAACAGTACACACGCTCTGTACACATTCTGCTGTGTATTCCAGTATAACAGTACACACCCTCTGTACACATTCTGCTGTGTATTCCAGTATAACAGTACACACCCTCTGTACACATTCTGCTGTGTATTCCAGTATAACAGTACACACACTCTGTTCACATTCTGCTGTGTATTCCAGTATAACAGTACACACGCTCTGTACACATTCTGCTGTATATTCCAGTATAACAGTACACACGCTCTGTACTCATTCTGCTGTGTATTCCAGTATAACAGTACACACGCTCTGTACACATTCTGCTGTGTATTCCAGTATAACAGTACACACGCTCTGTACACATTCTGCTGTGTATTCCAGTATAACAGTATACACACTGTACACATTCTGCTGTGTATTCCAGTATAACAGTACACACGCTCTGTACACATTCTGCTGTGTATTCCAGTATAACAGTACACACGCTCTGTACACATTCTGCTGTGTATTCCAGTATAACAGTACACACGCTCTGTACACATTCTGCTGTGTATTCCAGTATAACAGTACACACGCTCTGTACACATTCTGCTGTGTATTCCAGTATAACAGTACACACGCTCTGTACACATTCTGCTGTGTATTCCAGTATAACAGTACACACTCTCTATACACATTCTGCTGTGTATTCCAGTATAACAGTACACACGCTCTGTACACATTCTGCTGTGTATTCCAGTATAACAGTACACACGCTCTGTACACATTCTGCTGTGTATTCCAGTATAACAGTACACACGCTCTGTACACATTCTGCTGTGTATTCCAGTATAACAGTACACACGCTCTGTACACATTCTGCTGTGTATTCCAGTATAACAGTACACACACTGTACACATTCTGCTGTATATTCCAGTATAACAGTACACACGCTCTGTACACATTCTGCTGTGTATTCCAGTATAACAGTACACACACTGTACACATTCTGCTGTGTATTCCAGTATAACAGTACACACACTCTGTACACATTCTGCTGTGTATTCCAGTATAACAGTACACACGCTCTGTACACATTCTGCTGTGTATTCCAGTATAACAGTACACACACTGTACACATTCTGCTGTGTATTCCAGTATAACAGTACACACGCTCTGTACACATTCTGCTGTGTATTCCAGTATAACAGTACACACGCTCTGTACACATTCTGCTGTGTATTCCAGTATAACAGTACACACGCTCTGTACACATTCTGCTGTGTATTCCAGTATAACAGTACACACTCTCTGTACACATTCTGCTGTGTATTCCAGTATAACAGTACACACGCTCTGTACACATTCTGCTGTGTATTCCAGTATAACAGTACACACGCTCTGTACACATTCTGCTGTGTATTCCAGTATAACAGTACACACGCTCTGTACACATTCTGCTGTGTATTCCAGTATAACAGTACACACGCTCTGTACACATTCTGCTGTGTATTCCAGTATAACAGTACACACTCTCTGTACACATTCTGCTGTGTATTCCAGTATAACAGTACACACTCTGTACACATTCTGCTGTGTATTCCAGTATAACAGTACACACGCTCTGTACACATTCTGCTGTGTATTCCAGTATAACAGTACACACACTCTGTACACATTCTGCTGTGTATTCCAGTATAACAGTACACACGCTCTGTACACATTCTGCTGTGTATTCCAGTATAACAGTACACACGCTCTGTACACATTCTGCTGTGTATTCCAGTATAACAGTACACACGCTCTGTACACATTCTGCTGTGTATTCCAGTATAACAGTACACACGCTCTGTACACATTCTGCTGTGTATTCCAGTATAACAGTACACACGCTCTGTACACATTCTGCTGTGTATTCCAGTATAACAGTACACACGCTCTGTACACATTCTGCTGTGTATTCCAGTATAACAGTACACACACTCTGTACACATTCTGCTGTGTATTCCAGTATAACAGTACACACGCTCTGTACACATTCTGCTGTGTATTCCAGTATAACAGTACACACGCTCTGTACACATTCTGCTGTGTATTCCAGTATAACAGTACACACGCTCTGTACACATTCTGCTGTGTATTCCAGTATAACAGTACACACGCTCTGTACACATTCTGCTGTGTATTCCAGTATAACAGTACACACGCTCTGTACACATTCTGCTGTGTATTCCAGTATAACAGTACACACGCTCTGTACACATTCTGCTGTGTATTCCAGTATAACAGTACACACGCTCTGTACACATTCTGCTGTGTATTCCAGTATAACAGTACACACGCTCTGTACACATTCTGCTGTGTATTCCAGTATAACAGTACACACGCTCTGTACACATTCTGCTGTGTATTCCAGTATAACAGTACACACGCTCTGTACACATTCTGCTGTGTAT